>NC_060178.1:45227785-45520703 GCF_021184085.1 Oncorhynchus gorbuscha
AATGCTAAAGTTATTTATGTGCCTCAGTCCAGTCAGTCACCACTGAGAGGTTTTATTAAAGATAACAAACCCTTTTCTCACAGAGTAGTTCCAGTAGATACACCATCCAAAGGGATACAGGTAGCATACAGTATGTCAAAAAAGGTAAACAAATTGTCTGTATAAAAGATTTATACTACACTTTTACAAGAGGATGATATAACTCGATAAGGACACGCTAAGGAACAAATACAGTACAGGAGGTACATACTTATGTAAAGCAAGCGATACAGGGGAGAGTGGGGTAAGTTGAGCCACCCTTGTTTCTAGGAAACAATACACAAAAATAAATCATTTTTGACCTAATATTTAGGAAGAGGTCAAAAATGATAAGCAGGTTAGGTAAAAAAAAAAAAACTGATTTTCACCAAGTCAAATACATTTAATGTGTTAGAGATTTCATGATGCTTTAATCTAAACCAAAGTAGATCATTTTAAGATTGTTCTATGGATCAGTTGGGGTTTCTAGATGTTTTACATGTTTTAATATTTAACCTTTAATTAACTAGGTACGCCAGTTTAGAACAAATTATTTTTTACAATGATGGCCTACCCTGGCCAAACCTTAACCCCGACGACACTGGGCCGATTGTGCACCACCCTACGGGAGCTTCAATATGAGGGCCTAAACCGAGCATGAAAGTTCATCCTTGTAGCTGTGTGGGCTAATATAGTCAAAATGTTTGCCTTGGGTTAAGTTGAGCCAATGGCAAGTTGAGCAAATTCAAGTGTTTTCTTTCCAGGCATAATGCATTTATCACTGGGATATGAGGTGACGACAGGGCCTATGTTAAGTGTCAAAAACGAGAATAAAGTGTTTGTTCGGTGTTAAGCCTGTGTTTAAATATGCTTGATGATTTAACATGTAGTGGTAATAGTTAATTCAGTACACAGGTAGGTGTCACCAAGAGACCACTTTTTTTGGTCACACTATGTTTTCAAAACTCATTTTTACATGCATATTTATTACTTCCAGGGATACACAACATCCTGAAATATATGTAGATATTGTTGATGGAAAGATACTATATTTCCCTTAACGGAGTGATGATGAATGTAAAAAAGTGTTCAGCTTACCCCACTCTCCCCTACAACAAAACAAGAAATAAGTGAATAGACAAGTGCAACATAGTGTTTTTTCCCCAGTCGGATCCATCTCAATCCATCTCTCAGAATGGACAGCGAACTACACGTGTGAGCATATGTCCACAAAAAAAAAAGTCCTCTCTCCGTTTTGACGAAGGGCTTGTAAGTTCATTGAGCACCCATCAGACTCTGGCAGTGTAATAGCATGTGACTCCGGCAGTACAGTATCATGTCATGGAGCATCTTCCTTGTCCATCCTGTCCTCCAAACAAGGACCACAACGTGTCCCAAGACTAGTGTCACATTTCCCAAACACGCCCCCAAAGGCAACCCTCAGCCCCACCCGCCAACCCACCTGGCAGGGTTGTTAAGCACGTCATGCAGCCCCTCATTCTTCTATACTCTCCTTCAGAAAGGACTGCAGTGTCCAGTTCCACATCTCCCTTCCCAGCCCCCATAAGACCTCCACAGTGTCCTTTCACCTTTCACCCTCTTTACCCTTGTGGTCCAGGTGGATCGTCTGCTACTCCATCGGTCCCCACGTTGGGCAGCAGCTGGGGGGGCGGCAGTAACGCAGGGCTGAGCCCCGGGGCCTCTCCCGTGGGCTACGTGACCTGCCGGGGGCTGTGGGGGCTGGTAGTCAGGCCTCTTCGGCCGTGGCGTCTATCCCGGCGTAGGTGAAGTTCTCGAAGAGCGCCATGTTCACGTAGGCCTGGGGAGGGAGGTTAGGAGAAACGATGGTAGTTAGATAGTACACTTGTAGAAGAAAGTGTTCCAAAGGGGTTATTTTTGGATCCAGGTAGAACCTTTTTTGGTTTCAGGTAGAACCCTCTGTGGAAAGGGCTGGACAGTACATGGAACCGAAAAGGGTTCAACCTCGAACCAAAAGTTTTTTTTACCTGGAACCAAAACTAGTTCTTCAAAGGGTTCTCCTATGGGGATAGCCAAATAACCCTTTAAGGTTTTAGATAGCACCTTTTTTTCTAATTGTGTACAGTCGTGGCCAAAAGTTTGGAGAATGACATAAATATTAATTTCCACAAAGTCTGCTGCTTCAGTGTCTTTAGATATTTTTGTCAGATGTTACAATGGAATACTGAAGTATAATTACAAGCATTTCATAAGTGTCAAAGGCTTTTATTGACAATTACAAAGTTGATGCAAAGAGTCAATATTTGCAGTGTTGACCCTTCTTTTTCAAGACCTCTGCAATCCGCCCTGGCATGCTGTCAATTAACTTCTGGGCCACATCCTGACTGATGGCAGCCCATTCTTGCATAATCAATGCTCGGAGTTTGTCAGAATTTGTGGGTTTTTGTTTGCCCACCCGCTTCTTGAGGATTGACCACAAGTTCTCAATGAGATTAAGGTCTGGGGAGTTTCCTGGCCATGGACCCAAAATTTTGATATTTTGTTCCCCAAGCCACTTAGTTATCACTTTTGCCTTATGGCAAGGTGCTCCATTATGCTTGAAAATTATTTTTTTGTCACCAAACTGTTCTTGGATGGTTGGGAGAAGTTGCTCTCTGAGGATGTGTTGGTACCATTCTTTATTCATGGCTGTGTTAGGCAAAATTGTGAGTGAGCCCACCCCCTTGGCTGAGAAGCAACCCCGCGCATAAATGGTCTCAGGATGCTTTACTGTTGGCATGACACAGGACTGATGGTAGGGCTCACCTTGTCTTCTCCAGGACAAGCTTTTTTTCCGGATGCCCCAAACAATCGGAAAGGGGATTCGTCAGAGAAAATGACTTCACCCCAGTCCTCAGCAGTCCAATTCCTGTACCTTTTGCAGAATATCAGTCTGTCCCTGATGTTTTTCCTGGAGAGAATTGGCTTCTTTCCTGCTCTTCTTGACACCAGGTCATCCTCCAAAATTATTCACCTCACTGTGCATGTAGATGCACTCACACCTTCCTCCTGCCATTCCTGAGTCTATACTGGTGGTGCCCTGATCCCGAAGCTGAATCAACTTTAGGAGACGGTCCTGGCGCTTGCTGGACTTTCTTGGGTGCCCTGAAGCCTTCTTCGCAACAATTGAACTGCTCTCCTTGAAGTTCTTGATGATCCGATAAATGGTTGATTTAGGTGCAATCTTACTGGCAGTAATATCCTTGATTGTGAAGCCCTTTTTGCGCAAAGCAATGATGACGGCACGTGTTTCCTTGCAGTTAACCATGGTTGACAGAGGAAGAACAATGATTCCAAGCACCACCCTCCTTTTGAAGCTTCCAGTCTGTTATTTGAACTTAATCAGCATAACAGAGTGATCTCCAGCCTTGTCCTCGTCAACACTCACACCTGTGTTAGCGAGAGAATCACTGACATGATGTCAGATGGTCCTTTTGTGGCAGGGCTGAAATGAAGTGGAAATGTTTTTTAGGGGGATTCAGTTCATTTGCATGGCAAAGAGGGACTTTGCAATTAATTGCAATTCATCTGATCACTCTTCCTAACATTCTAGAGTATATGCAAATTGCCATCATACAAACTGAGGCAGCAGAATTTGTGAAAATTAATATGTGTGTCATTCTCAACTTTTGGCCACGACTGTAGAATGATTTAGAGAACTAAGGTGAGGAATGCAATTTGAAGAGGAATTCTATCTAACTAGGACCCTCTCAGCCAACTCCTGAAAGACAACACAAACAGGTCTGGAACCAGGTTACCTCTGTGCCCTATGGGATAGATCAGGGAATTGCTAGCTTATTGAAAAGATGAGTCCTAGGTGAAACTGTAGGTGAATGTCTCCTTACCTTCCTGGCCTCCTGCATCCTGTTGAGCTGTACAGAGATCTGAGAGAAAGGAGGTCTCTCATGCGGCCGGTCTCTCCAGCACTGCCTCATTAACTCATACCTGAATAAAAAATAACCAATGAACCAGCTATAACGGTGCGCGCAAACAGTATACACATATTACACACCCCCTCCCTCCTCCTCTCTCACACACAAACGCACAGGTCCAAGCACAGGTCATCACTTACACTTCGTCGTCACAGTTCCTGGGCTGCTCCATCCTGTAGCTCTGGGGGAGTTTCTCGTAGAGCTCAGCACAGGTCATCCCACAGTAGGGAGTACCACCTGATACACAAAGAGAGGACGGGGGGAACGGGTCACTTTTACGTTGATACAATGACACAGAGAAAGGAGTTGATTGACTCATCTTTTTCTTTGTCATGCTCATGATTGTCATCATCATCATCATCATCATCATCATCATCAGGCGGGCATGCAAAGTAGATTTTTCCTTTCATGTGATACAGTATATTTCCCAGAGTGAGGGGGGATGTCCTGCTGACTCTCTGTGCATGCCTACTCTGTTAACTCTCAGCTGGGGAACCTTCCCCCTCTCTCTCTGGTGTGAAAGCTGTGGGGGAACTGGTTATATATTTTATCACTGACAACCCACATTGCTAGGAATATGGGCTATTACTATTCCTCATTTAATAATATGTACAACATTCACACAGCATCACTATACATCAACTTACCTAAACTCACTATCTCCCATAAAAGTACACCGAAAGACCACCTGAGAAAAAGAAAGAGGGGAGAGGAAAGAGAGGGAAAATGTAGGAAGAGAATGAGGAAGATCTAAGTGATATTGAACAGTTAGTGGCCTTGTAATTAAATTATTTATATATTTTAATGACATATTTTTACATTAGCGTGTGAATGCAACTGACTGATACCGAATCATTTTGTAATAGCACGAAATGTAAATGCATCCTAGTGTCTTATTACAGTAAAAGCAGATGACTTTAGAGCAGCCTCACAACTGTAAAAAGCAGAGAGAGAAACAACAAGTACTCTTCACTATCTGTACAGAGCCACCATCTGACTATGTGATTGTCAACTAACAAGACAATGTAGCCAACTCACTGCAAGTTAATCAGTTAACTGCCAGTCATTCTGTACAAATACAGTGATGAACCCATTGACTCAGCTTGAGGTAAACAATCTCTTCTGCTCTCCCTCTATCGCTTGCTCTCTCTCTCTCTCTCGCTCTACCTTTCTCTAGAACATAAACACAGAGTAGCGGTCTGGTTATCTTTGTTTATATTCTGTGGTGTGTCACCAAATTAGTGCCTTTGCTCTCGTCAACACAAGGCTCCACACACACACACACACACACACACACACACACACACACACACACACACACACACACACACACACACACACACACACACACACACACACACACACACACACACACACACACACACACACACACACACACACACACACACACACACACACACACACACACACACACACACACACACACACACACACACACCTGCAGCTAGCTTGTTAACAACATGTTTACTACAGAAACGTCTCTCCTCTTTGCTAACCTAACCAGCTTCAGTCGTTCCACTTCCTGTAGCTGTCCTCGGGCCTTCCAGTCAATTCTGAACCGGGTATAAATAGTGTGTGTTTGACAGGCTCTATGTGGTAGTGTGGCCTCTCCACTATGCTCCTCTTGGCAGGGCCGGTCCTTGCCATTGTGCCACCCTAAATGAAGTCAAAGATGTCTAAAATATGTATTTTCCAGACAAGTAAGTTAGGTCCATTTTAAGTTCTGAATGAAAGTAGAAAATACGTATTTTCCAGATGTTGAAAATCTGTATCTTCCCGGACATTAAAATCAGGTTCCTTTTTTGATTCTGAATGAAAGTTGAAAATACGTCATTTAGAGACATCTATGTTTGGGCCAAGTCAAGGCTGATCCAGACCGGAAAGAATCTGAACCAAACATAAACGTCTACGACTGGCTCAGATGTGGTACGGACCAGACCAAAAACCAGCCACCGTGGATGTAGAAATCAAGGCCGGTCAGGACTGCACCAAAAAAAAGACATCCAAAAAGTGTCAGTGTTGGTCCGTGCTTACAGCGTTGCCTGAAATAACATTTTATGAATGCCCGTCTATGTGGTAGGCCAAACATTTGTAAAACACCCCAAAAAGATATTGACTCGTGCTTACTGTGGTGTGGCGCCCATCCATGTCGCTCACTATGGAGTTTCATGAACGCCCATCTATGTGGTAAAACAAGCTGTTGCATTGGCTTCATTAGTCCTGATTCCCGTGACTAATCAATGTGGTTATTTAAGCTCTGAATATCAGCTCCCCAACTTTATCGGGAGTTATCGTGAGCCTATTTGCAATGTGCTTACATAGAAGGAAATGCAGAAGTCGGGCCTAGCTCCGATCAGCTTGTCCAAAATGTACAGATGCAAACTTGAAACCACTAATCATTACAACGGGGTGAAACTCATTGACAACAGTTGTAACGTTCCGTTTCCATATTGTTCACTCTACTTTGACCAGTCCTGTTTTTAGGATATGTTGTTTGCTAACATGACAGCACATTTTTGTTGTTGATTGGGCGCCATTTTAGTTTTGGCTATTTGATGGGAGAAACCGGCACGGTGTCAAAAGTGTCCCGTCTCATTTCCTTGTCACACATTTGATCTCCAGCCTGTAGACGACAGAAAAGGCCACAATACTCGTTCTATCACATCCTACATCTGCTAGGTGATTTCTGTTAAGAGTTTATTTCTTTCTTTGACAGAACGTTGTGTGGTGGACCGCAGCAGTAATGTGTCTCTCCAACAGCACCCTGGAGAGGAGAGCTGGGAATGGACAAAGCAAAATACTTTGCTCCCCTGCCTTTGACAACGTGGGCACTGCTTATCACAGGGTGGCATCAGCGCTCACCTAAAAAGCCTAATCCTAATCCTGCCTAATGAGTAGGCCGGGCCATGCCTCTAGGCTCCCTGGGTTCTGTTGTCAGTTCCCCTGCACTAAATTAGCAGTTCACCATCGGCTGGGGGGGGGGGGGGGGGGGGGGGGGGGGGCATGATTTGTTGTTTTGGACAGCCGGGTGGAGAGAGAGAGCAAAATGATGTGACTGCTGGCATTGTATTTTCTTCGAGCCCTCACCAGAAGCTGTGTAAGACATGGCATAAGTGTCTAAAGATAAATTAAAGATTTGTTCTATACTGAACTAAAAAATATAAACGCAACATGCAACAGTTTCAAAGATTTTACTGAGATACAGTTCATATAAGGAAATCAGTCAATTGAAATAAATTCATCTATGGATTTCACATGACTGGGAAAGCAGATATGCATCTGTTGGTCACATGGATCAGAAAACCAGTCAGTATCTGGTGACCACCTCACATAGAGTTGATCAGTTGATTGTGGCCTGTGGAATGTTGTCCCACTCCTCTTCAATGGCTGTGCAAAGTTTCTGGATATTGGCTGGAATTGGAACACGCCGACATACACGTTGATCCAGAGCATCCCAAACATGCCTAGTGGGTGAAATGTATGCAATTGTGATCATTGTCCGTAGCTTATGCCTGCCCATACCCTAACCCCACTGCCAACATGGGGCACTCTGTTCACAACGTTGACATGAGCAAACCGCTCGCACACATGACGTCACACGCTGTCTGCCATCTAAAACGGTACAAATGAAACGTGGATTCATCCGTGAAGAGAACACTTCTCCAGCGTGCCAGTGGCCATCTAATGTGAGCCTTTGCCCACTGAAGTCAGTTACGAAGCCGAACTGCAGTCAGGTCAAGACCCTGGTGAGAACGAGGAGCACGCAGATGAGCTTCCCTGAGACGGTTTCTGACAGTTTGTCCGGGTGGCTGGTCTCAGATAATCCCGCAGGTGAAGAAGCTGGATGTGGCGGTCCCCGGCTGGTGTTGTTACACCAGGTTTGTGGATGTGAGGTTGGTTGAGTGTACTGCTAAATTTTCTAAAACGTTGTAGGCGGCTTGTAGTAGAGAAACAAACATTAAATTCTCTGGCAATACCTCTAGTGGACATTACTGCTGTCAGCATACCAATTGCACGCTCCCTAAAAACTTGGCACATCTGTGGCATTGTGTTGTGTGACAAAACTGCACATTTTAGAGTGGCCTTTTAAGGTTCACAACACAAGATGCACCTATGTATTGATCATGCTGTTGAATAAGCTTCTTTATATGCCACACTTGTCAGGTGGATGGATTATCTTGACAAAGGAGAAATGCTGACTAACAGGGATGTAATCAAATGTTGTGCACAACATTTGAGAGAAATACGTTTTTTGTGCATATGGAACATTTCTGGGATCCTCTTTTTCAGCTCATGAAACACGGGACCAACACTTTACATGTTGCGTTTATATTTTTGTTCAGTGTAGTTGAATATACTTTTCCCAGTCAGATACTCACACGTCACTCTTGATGGTGTACACACTGTAGTTTAGGGACTCTATCGCCATCCAACGCACTGGCAACCTCCCCTGCAGCACAAAGAGAAAATGCCAAGACATCCCATTGGAAAACTTGGTATAATTCAGTTGTAAAATGTGCTTTTGACTGACAGTATGAAGTATGTCTGGTACAGAATTATAATGCTCCAAGTCCTGTGCTTCTCTCTTCTCATTACTAGCTGTAAGGGAACATTGGACTTGTAAGGTAACTTGTTGCCATGTCAAACACACTACTGCCCTCTTCAGCTGATACTTTTATGTCAGACTTATTTCCCATTTCTGACATACTCTCCCCTCCACATGTACAGTATTTGGACAGTAAAAGCAACGTTTTAGCATTTGGCTCTATACTCCAGCAATTTGTTTCAAAAGCTTTAGTATTTGGTCCCATATTCTTTGCACTCAATGACTACATCAAAGCTCGTGACTCCACAAACACATTGGATACATTTGCAGTTTGTTTTGGTTCGTCTTTCGGATTATATTTGATCAAATAGCAACAAAATGCTGAATAATGTGTCATTTTGGAGTCCATTTTATTGTAAGTAAGAATAAAAGATGTTTCTGAACATTTCTACATTAATGCGGTTATGGATAATCATGGCTGAATTGTGAGTAATGACAAGTGAGAAAGTTAGAGGCACAAGGATCACCCCCCCCTCCCCCCACTATATCACTAATCAATGATTTTATGTTGTAGCCTCTGTAATCTTCTCACTCATCATTATTCATGATTCATTAATTCTGTTTCTTAATCATGGCATTATCAGGATTCATTTAGAAGTGTTCTATCTATCTCGATCCACTCACTTACTCCAGTCCACTCCATTTACCATTCAGTTATTTTTTAGGCAACACATAACCCAAAACCCAACCAAAACAAACTGGAAATGCATCCAACTAGTTTGTAGAGTCACACGCTTGATGTAGCCATTGTGTGCTAGGAATATAGGACCAAATACTACACTTTTGACTACTTGAATACACTAAGTGAATTTGTCCAAATACTTTGGACTTCTCCAAAAGGCGGGACTAGATACATAAAGTGATTTAATTTCTAAATGGTACAACAGATAAGCATGAAAATACCCTCAAATAAAAAGTGATGTTCCGTATCGTCGGCTCATATCAAACATTTCATCTCAAATCCAAAATGCTGGAGTAAAGAGACAAATATAAAAATGTTGCTTCTGTGTCCAAATGCATACAGAGTGTAAGTAGTGCTCTTGTGTGAGACACCGAGCAACATTTTCACATTCTCTTCAGAATGTACTACTTGATGTTGGCTGACCAATGATGATACACACTAGAATCCTAGCTATTGTTCCTTAATGTGCTGTGCTGTATGTGACTGAGCTCCCACCATGGTCTTTTTGACGTAGACCTCCTCCCCTCGGGACAGACCGAAGTCTGCTATCTTGGCCACTAGGTTGTCTCCCACTAAAACGTTCCTCGCTGCCAGGTCTCTGTGGATGAACTAGAGAGAGAGAGAGAGAGAGAGAGAGAGAGGAGAGGAGAGGGTGAAAATATGAAGCTCACATCTGGGAATATCATATGAATTTATGCTGAGAGGAAATCTACATTGATGTAGGATCCTGTAGATTCCCTGTCATATTTATCAATCATCATTTGTGTATTGAATAGCATTGCTGTAAAAAAAAAAAAAAAAAGGATACTACCAAACTTGGATATAAACAACATGGAATTGGCAACCACCCTCCCATATCCTTGAGTTCACAACGTACAGTTGAAGTCAGAAGTTTACATACACCTTAGTCAAATACATTTAAACTCAGTTTTTCACAATTCCTGACATTTAATCCAAATAAAAATCCCTGTCTTAGGTCAGTTAGGACCACCACTTGATTTTATTTTAAATGTAAGAACAATAGTAGAGAGAATGATTTCTTTCAGCTTTTATTTCTTTCACCACATTCCCAGTGGGTCAGAAGTTTACATACACTCAAATAGTATTTGGTAGCATTGCCTTTAAATTGTTTAACTTGGGTCAAACGTTTCAGGTAGCCTTTCACAAGCTTCCCACAATAAGTTTGGTGAATTTGGGCCCATTCCTCCTGACAGAGCTGGTGTAACTGAGTCAGGTTTGTAGGCCTCCTTGCTCGCACACGGTTTCTCAGTTCTTCCCACAGATGGCCACTCCAATACATTGACTTTGTTGTCCTTAAGCCATTTTGGCACAACTTTGGAAGTATTCTTGGAGTCATTGTCCATTTGGAAGACTCATTTGCGACCAAGCTTTGACTTCCTGACTGATGTCTTCATTGTGTTGCTTCAATATATTCACATGATTTTCCTACCTCATGAAGCCATCTATTTTGTGAAGTGCACCAGTCCTTCCTGCAGCAAAGCACCCCCACAACATGATGCTGCCACCCCCGTGCTAAATGGTTGGGATGGTGTTCTTCAGCTTGCAAGCATCCCCCTTTTTCCTCCAAACATAACGATGGTCATTATGGCCAAACAGTTCTATTTTTGTTTCATCAGACCAAAGGACATTTCTCCAAAAAGTACGATCTTTGTCCTCACGTGCAGTTGCAAACCGTAGTCTGGCTTTTGTATGGTGGCTTTGGAGCAGTGGCTTCTTCCTTGCTGAGCGGCCTTTCAGGTTATGTCGATATGGGACTCGTTTTACTGTGGATATAGATACTTTTGTACCCGTTTCCTCCAGCATCTTCACAAGGTCCTTTGCTGTTGTTCTGTGATTGATTTGCACTTTTCGCACCAAAGTACATTCATCTCTAGGAAACAGAAAGCATCTCCTTCCTGAGCGGTATGACGGCTGCGTGGTCCCATGGTGTTTATACTTGCATACTATTGTTTGTACAGATGAACGTGGTACCTTCAGGCATTTGGAAATTGCTCCCAAGGATGAACCAGACTTGTGGAGGTCTGAGGTCTTGACTGATTTCTTTGGATTGTCCCAGGATGTCCAGCAAAGAGGCACTGAGTTTGAATGTAGGATCTTGAAATACATCCACAGGTACACCTCCAATTGACTCAAATGATGTCAATTAGCCTATCAGAAGCTTCTAAAGCCATGATAACATTTTCTAGAAGTTTACAAGTTGTTTAAAGGCACAGTCAACTAGTGTATGTAAACTTTTGACACACTGGAATTGTGATACAGTGAATTATAAGTGAAATAATCTGTCTGTAAACAATTGTTGGAAAAATGACTTGTAAATGTCCTAACCGACTTGCCAAAACTATAGTTTGTTAACAATACATTTGTGGAGTGGTTGAAAAACAAGCTTTAGTGACTCCAACCTAAGTGTATGTAAACTTCCCACTTCAACTGTACCTGTGTGCATAGCCACGGGAAGTCGTTTGCGGGGGGGTGTTTCCAATTGTATGTTGTTTATATCCAAGTTTGGTAATATACCTTTTTTACTGGTCCACTAATACAGGACTAGTAAAGGCCAAGCCCACTACTTTTGCATTTTTTTTTTCTTCAATACATTTTTTTAAATTCTGATTTTTCAGGGGGATGCTACAGCAAACTCAGCACTGCTCACGGCTATGCCCGTGTGTATACTCTACCTGTTTGTCGCTAAGGTAGTGCATGCCAGTGGCCACGTCGACAGCGAACTGCAGCAGTTGTTGTGAGGTGAGGGTGGAGGCTGTGCCATGCTCCTTGGCGAAGGCAGGGTCTGTCTCGAGGACCCGGCTCTTACGCAAGAAGTCAAGCAGGTTTCCATATGGGGCGTACTCAATGGCAATGTACAGGTACCCTACACGGGTAGAGAGAAGCAGTTGGAGGAAAGTAAAGAACGTTAATGATTTACTGCTACACTGTATGGAGAAGGTTGTTTAGCGAGACACCGTTTGCATTCAAGTTTGCCATGGAGAGGTAGGAAGGCATTAATGGAGCGTCATTCTGTATTCCATAGAAATAGAATTCTCGTCCTGTGCTGTGATCGTCATTATAAAACTGGTTGTTTGGATCCTGGATGCTGATTGGACGAGCAGTGTTCCAAGCCGTGCTGTATTGGCCATCACAGACACACCTATGCCCGCTAACAGTTCCATTTGTGCCTCCATAAGAATATCATGTTCAAGGCAGGAAGGCATTAACTGAGTATCATGCTGTAATCCATAGAAATAGAATTTGAGTTCTGCGCTGTAATCATCATAAATATATATAGAGGGAAAGAGAGAGAGAGAACCACCAGTGCTAAGTCAAGGCTACTTGAGAACCATTAGGATTGTGGCACACGGTGGTTTAGTAGGATGTATATATATATCTTTTTTTTTTAATCTCTGGTAATGTACTTTCCACTCTAAACTTCCTCCCCACCATATGTTATCGATCGTAGATCTTTATACAAAGAGAAACAGGCAATTCAATTATTTCCCAAAACTGTCAGAAGTGGCTAGGAAATAGAAATGTCATGCTCAGAGCTTGGTCCAAACGTAGATAACGTAAGGCTATACGCTAACACAATGTAGTGTAACAGAGTTTCAAATGTAAATATTAAAATCACTATCAGAATACTATAGCTATCATATAAGAATACAGACTTATTTATTTAAATGTTTCCTAAAGAGATACAGTACTTTAAAAGTCTTCCCTTGAGATTACAATGTCCATACTTTAGTATAGTATCAATTAAGAGCATTGCCCAGCATGGCCAGTAGGTGGTGTGCTCACCCCTGTTTTCACAGGCTCCTATGAGGTTGATGATGTTGGGATGTTGGCCCAGTTTACACAACACTTCCAGCTCTCCTGCAAAGTCCCGGTGGTCATTCTCCGAGGCAAACTCTGCTTAAAACAAAACAGCACACACAGCAAGTTACAAACATGTACAGAGAAAGAAGCTTTGTGACACTATATCACTGTGTTAGAATGTGTGTTTTGTTTCTTTGACTGTTATGTGTGTGAGTATGAGTTATTGATGTGATTGTGTGTGTGTGTGTGTGTGTGTGTGTGTGTGTGTGTGTGTGTGTGTGTGTGTGTGTGTGTGTGTGTGTGTGTGTGTGTGTGTGTGTGTGTGTGTGTGTGTGTGTGTGTGTGTGTGTGTGTGTGTGTGTGTGTGTGTGTGTGTGTGTGTGTGTGTGTGTGTGTGTGTGTGTGTGTGTACATGCTTGTGTGGTAGTGTAAGTGTGTGTCAAAGGAGGCTCCTCAGATGAGGAAGGGGAAAACCATCCTCCTCAGTGAATTTCATAAAAATAAAAATAGTGGAACATTAAAAAAATATATATATCATTTTTAGATAAAACTATACTAAATATACATACATTCAAAAGTTTGGGGTCACTTAGAAATGTCCTTGTTTTTGGAAGAAAAGCAAATATTTTGTCCATTAAAATAACATCACATTGATCAGAAATATAGTGTAGACATTGTTAATGTTGTAAATGACTATTGTAGCTGGAAACGGCTGATTTGTAATGGAATATCTACATAGACCTACAGAGGCCCATTATCAGCAACCATCACTCCTGTGTTCCAAAGGCACATTGTGTTAGCTAATCCAAGTTCATCATTTTAAAAGGCTAATTGATCATTAGAAAACCCTTTTGTAATTATGTTAGCACAGCTGAAAATTGTTGTTCTGATTAAAGAAGCAATAAAACTGACCTTTCGACTGGTTGAGTATCTGGAGCATCAGCTTTTTTGGGTTCGATTACAGGCTCAAAATAGCCAGAAACAAAGTACTTTCTTCTGAAACTCGTCATTCTATTGATGTTCTGAGAAATGAAGTTCCTTTGTCCAGGATCTGTGTTCTTTTGCCCATCTTAATCTTTTATTTTTATTAGCCAGTCTGAGATATGGCTTTTTCTTTGCAACTCTGCCTAGAAGGCCAGTATCCCGGAGTCGACTCTTCACTGTTGACATTGAGACTGGTGTTTTGCGGGTACTATTTAATGAAGCTGCCAGTTGAGGACTTGTGAGGCATTTGTTTCTCAAACTAGACACTCTAATATACTTGTCCTCTTGCTCAGTTGTGCACCGGGGCCTCCCACTCCTCTTTCTATTCTGGATAGAACCTGTTTGCACTGTTCTGTGAAGGAAGTAGTACACAGCGTTGTATGAGATCTTCCGTTTCTTGGCAATTTATTGCATGGAATAGCCTTCATTTCTCAGAACAAGAATAGGCTGATGAGTTTCAGAAGAAGTCTTTGTTTCTGGCCATTTTGAGCCTGTAATTGAACCCACAAATGCTGATGCTCCAGATACTCAAGTCTAAAGGCCAGTTTTATTGATTCTTTTAATCAGAACAACAGTTTTCAGTTGTGCTAACATAATTGCAAAACGGTTTTCTAATGATCAATTAGCCTTTTAAAATGATAAACTTAGATTAACTAACACAACGTGCCATTGGAACACAGGAGTGATGGCTGTTGAAAATGGGCTTCTGAACGCCTATGTAGATATTCCATAAAAAATCTGCCGTTTCGAGCTACAATAGTCATTTACAACATTAACAATGTCTACACTGTATTTCTGATCAATTTGATGTTATTTTAATGGACAAAAAAGTTGCTTTTCTTTCAAAAACAAGGACATTTCTAGTGACCCCAAACTTTTGAACGATACTGTATATTCACATAATAATCCAAATAATTAATTAAAACACACGATTTTGCCTCAACAGCACTCTGTAGGGTAGGGCCATAGCGTAGCCGGCGGACAACTAGCTTCCGTCCTCCTCTGTGTACATTGACTTCAATACAAAACCTAGGAGGCTCATGGTTCTCACCCCCTTCCATGGACTTACACAGTAATTATGACAATTTACAGATGACATCCTCTAACCTATCTGGGCTCTTGCAGCATGAACTGACATGATGTCCACCCAATCAAAGAATCAGAAAATGAATCTAGTACTGAAAGCATAATTTATAGATAGCACCGCAGTGCATAAAATGTGGTCAGTAGTTGACGCAAAGAGAATGAAAAACAATAGTTGAACAGTTTTGAACAAATTCATTTCTTTAAAAATGAATGTGACGCGAGATAGAGACTTTTTTTTCACTTTTAGCCTACTCAAACACCCAGCTCAAACAGAGAGGGATGCTATGTTAGTTAGCCTACTCAAACACCCAGCTCAAACAGAGAGGGATGCTATGTTAGTTAGCCTACTCAAACACCCAGCTCAAACAGAGAGGGATGCTATGTTAGTTAGCCTACTCAAACACCCAGCTCAAACAGAGAGGGATGCTATGTTAGTTAGCCTACTCAAACACCCAGCTCAAACAGAGAGGGATGCTATGTTAGTTAGCCTACTCAAACACCCAGCTCAAACAGAGAGGGATGCTATGTTAGTTAGCCTACTCAAACACCCAGCTCAAACAGAGAGGGATGCTATGTTAGTTAGCCTACTCAAACACCCAGTTCAAACAGAGAGGGGTGCTATGTTAGTTAGCTGGCTATGGCTATCCAACACTGGAACTCTTCCAAGTCATGGTAAGCTTTTGGTTTTATTAATTTATTGCTACCGGGGCCCGCCGGTGTAACTGCTATACTGATGCTGACTGTATACTGTACTGCATGATTGTAGCGGGTTTACTAACACGTTTGTTCTATTAGCTATGTTGAATATGACATTGCTAATGTCGTTAGCTAATATGGTGACAACGATGTAGGCTGTGTTTAGTGGTTAGCAGTTATTAGGTTTGGCTTGGAAAGGTTTTTTCCCCTGGTCACAGACAGCTGATGTGTTATGCACTGAAGTCCACAAGTGAAGGGAAAAGTTGAGAGGAGAGAGTGTAGATGCGAGAAGGAATTATACAACAAGCCAAATGTTCATACTGTTTGTATGTGGCTACTATGAAAGTGAACTGTGTTTGCGTGTGATCAGGGGTGTATTCATTCCGCCGATTCTGTTGAAAAACGTTTCTTAAACGGAAGCAAACGGAACAAAATTGGGATAAACATACCTGAATTTGTCCATTAGAAACTCTTGTTTGCAACTGTTGGACTAATGAATACACCCTAGATCAGCTAGATGCAAGCAATAGTGTGCAAGCCGGTATTGAAAGTGTCACTGTCTGTCACCTTGATTACTCAAAATGTTCTCTCAACCTGTGCACCTACGTTGTAAACTGTCATTCATAGACTAAGTTGTAGCAACATCATGATGGGTATTGGGAAAATTCAAGTATCATGTAGTAGGCTTAACCTATCGATGTTACATTGAGCTGGGTGAATGGAATATGAATGACAGTCATCCAATATGCTATAATAGAAATAAATCCATGCTCATAAAAAATATATCATCCTCCATCTTAAACATCACCGACCACCACTGCTGTCTGAGTGAGTTGCCTGCGCGCATGCGTGCGTTGGTACATGTGTGTGTGTGGTATCTACTACCTTTTAGCATCTTGATAGCAGCGCTCATCTTGGCCCCGTCCTTCTTGATCATGGCCTTGATGACCTGTCCGAAGTTGCCCTCTCCGATCACATCTTCAAACTTGATGTCATCCCACTCCAGGATGGGGTAGGTGAGGGGCTCAGAGGTAGGCTTCGGCCTCCTTGTCAGGGTCAGGGTCCCACTGTTAAACTGGAGGATGGTCTCCTCTCCCTACGGGTTGCAATGATCATTTTGTTGGGTTTGTTTTTAATCGACGCATAGAAATTATCAGAATTGAGGTGTGTTTCTCATAACATGTCTATATGCGAAGTTTGAGATAGTGTGGAATGTTTAATAATAATAATAATAATAATATATGCCATTTAGCAGACGCTTTTATCCAAAGCGACTTACAGTCATGTGTGCATACATTCTACGTATGGGTGTTTATTTATCTAATCAGGTTATCCTACTTGTTAGTGAAGGAATATACAGTACCAATCAAAGGTTTGGATAGTTTGGCTGCTTTTCCTTCAGTCTGCGGTCCAATTCATCCCAAACCATCTCAATTGGGTTGAGGTTGGGTGATTGTGGAGGTCAAGACAACTAATGCAGCACTCCATCACTGTCCTTCTTGGTCAAATTGCCCTCACACAGCCTGAAGGTGTGTTGGGTTATTGTCCTGTCTAAAAACAAATGATAGTGCAACCAAGCGCAAACCAGATGGGATGGCATATCCCTGCAGAATGCTGTGGTAGCCATGCTGGTGAAGTGTGCCTTGAATTCTAAATAAATCACAGACAGTGTCACCAGCAAAGCAGCCCCACACCGTCACACCTCCTCCACCATGCTTCAACATCACACCTCCTCCTCCATGCTTCACGGTGGGATCCACACATGCGGAGATCATCCGTTCAGCTACTCTGCGCCTCACAAAGACAAAACGTTTGGATCCAAAAATCTCAAATTTGGACTCATCAGACCAAAGGACAGGTTTCCACCAGTCTAATGTCCATTGCTCGTGTTTCTTGGCAGAAGCAAGTCTCTTCTTCTTATTGGTGTCCTTTAGTGGTGGTTTCTTTGCAGCAATTTGACCACGATGACCTGATTTACGCAGTCTCCTCTGAACAGTTGATATTAAGATGTGACTGTGACTTGAACTCTGTGAAGCATTCATTTATATAGCCATTTCTGAGGCTGGTAACTCAATTGAATTTATCCTCTGCAGCAGAGGTAAGTCTTCCTTTCCTGTGGCGGTCCTCTTGAGAGCCAGTTTCATCATAGCACTTGATCGTTTTTGCACTTGAAGAAAGTTCTTGACATTTTCTGGATTGACTAACCTTCATGTCATCAAGTAATGATGGACTGTTGTTTCTCTTTGCTTATTTGAGCTGTTCTTACCATAATATGGAATTGGTCTTTTACCAAATAGGGCTATCTTCTGTATACCACCCCTACCTTGTCACAACACAACTAACTGGCTCAAACGCATTAAGAAGGAAAGAAATTTCCCAAATGTACTTTTAACCAGGCACACCTGTTAATTGAAAAACATTTCAGATGACTACCTCATGAAGCTGGTTGAGAGAATGCCAAGAGTGTGCAAAGCTATCATCAAGGCAAAGGGTGGCTACTTTGAAGAATCTCAAATAAAAAATATATTTGGATTAGTTTAATACTTTTTTGGTTAATACATGATTCCATATGTGGTATTAATAGTTTTGATGTCTTCACTATTGTTCTACAATGTAGAAAATAGTAAAAATTTAGAAAAAACCTGGAATGAGTAGGTGTGTCCAAACTTTTGACTGGTACTGCAGTTTAGGTGCTTTTTTTTATGGCATATTTGTGTGTTTGTGAGTCCTCTCTTTCTATCTCTCACCGATCCAGACTGGTAAGTGAAGGTGCGTCTGCGGTTGAGCAGAGTTTTGCGGATGCAGAAGAGAGCCAGCAGGGCCAGCAGGATGGTGACACAGGTGACCGTCACAGACCCCACCACAGCTACCAACAAATGGTAGCCCTCACTGCCTGGAAGCCCCCCCACACCCTGGGTGGTAGGAGTGAAGTCCTGGGGACCTAGAGGGAGAGGTGATATGAGGAGATGCACATTGACAATATCCTTTTTATTATGTAAGTATCCTCACGTTTTAAAGTGATAGTTCACAACAACAAAAATCTATGTTCACTCTAAAATTTCACTCAACGTTTTTGGGACATTTTCAGACCTCAAATGTGTTCAAATGTCAAAATGAGTCCATGTCCCGACAACGATCTGTTGTTTACATCCAGTTCAATCCCAAACAAGAGGGAAAGATTGGCAATCTAAAGTGATTCAATGAGATGGAGGTACCCTTCTTTGTTATTCATTTGGGATTACAGCATTGCTTGATCTAAACCACAGATCGTGTGGGATTCAAACAAAACTTGGCGTTTGACCTCTAATGAGTACTGAAAAGGACAAGAAAAAAACCCCGTAGATTTTCAAGTGGAAAACTTTAAATCCATGTACTTTGAAGCCTTTTTGAACCTCTTTAACACCTTTTACTCCATACATGTTTTTTGTTTTAAACCGTCTCTCACCGTCTCCCTGGGTCCTGGCATGGACAAACTTGCTCCACTCCCCGGGTACTTTAGAGAAGGCCCTCACTCTGAACTGGTACAGAGTACTCCCGTTGAGCGCTGTCACATCTTTAGCTGTCCTGTTGCCATCGTCAGTATCTACCCAGGGGTGCAGGCTGCCCTGTCCCACCGACTGGTACTCTATGATGTACTTCACTATGCCCCCGTTAGGGTCCTCAGGGGGCTGCCACTTCACCTGCACCGCAGACACAGACAGGGGCAGAGCCTGGACGTTCCGAGGAGATGAGGGACCTGGGGGAAAGAGGGGAGGAGAGGGACAGAGTGGAGACATCAATGGGGTTAGTATTGGTCAGAAGGTGTTAGCTTAGGCTATATGGCGATTGCCAAATTGTACCATTAAAGTGCTTGAATTTCTTTCTGTATTTCCTTAGTAAGTCATCCATTCCTAAATGTCCTTTCCTTTATGAACCCATCTTTAAATATGACATGAGGGCAGGGGGGAGCCACCAACCATCCACCATCCTTCCACCAATGACAGTCGTCAACACTCACTGCTAAGCCAATAGGAGGAGCTCTTGTTAGTTACCCTGGCTGTTTATGCGGACGCTGTACGGCTTAGAGGCGGGCCCCAGACTGCCACAGTTGAGCAGCCTGACGACCACTGTGTAGTCTTGGTGGTACTGCAGGTTGTAGAACTTGGTGGAGAGCACATTGAGCAGGGTGGTCTCCTCTCTCAGCTTCTCTCCTGAGGGGGAGGGCCCGAAGAGCTGCACTAAGAACCCGCTGGCCCTGTCCGCGTTGCCATGCAACAGCCAGCGCACAGTGGCGTTGCGGCCCTCCAGCGAGCTGAAGTCAATCTCTGGTCGAAGAGTGGGCTCTACAGCAGCAACACAGAACACGCAGTCATGGAAAGGTCCTCCAGCCTGGGATACTTTCTCCTTCTCCTATTTACTTAGACACAGCCTCTCGTTTACAGATGGGAAAAGAACATTCTTATTAGGTCACTAGACAGAATTAAAGAACCATTCTTTCAGATTTAGAGCCTGCACTCAGCTCTACTACTACTTAGAAACAACTTAGAAACACACACACACACACACACACACACACACACACACACACACACACACACACACACACACACACACACACACACACACACACACACACACACACACACACACACACACACACACACACACACACACACACACACACACACACACACACACACACACACACACATACACCACATCACCAATTACCTACAAACCTCTGCTCTGACTATTGCATTTCGACACCGCAAAAACAAAAACGAATCCCGGCATACTGTTGCTGCTCACCTGGACAGTCAGTCTCCATGATGGCCTCAGGCCCCAGAGTCCCCTCCCCTCCCTCCCCAGGACGGGTTAGCTGGACACGGACGTGGTAGCGTGTAGATGGCTTCAGATTCATCAGAGTTATAGGCTCTCTACTGTACACTAAAAGACAGGAACACAGAAACATAGAGAATCAGGCAGGATTACCCATATAGAGTAGGGATCTAATATTGATAATGACGAATTGGCAAATTGTCTTGCGTTGTTTTTAGGCAAGGCAATTTTTTCCTGTGAAATGGATGACATGTTATGTTGCCAGGATAGTAGTTGTAACTCCCGTGACTTTACATGAGATCAAACGCCATCTGTATGCACCTATGATGGAGGACCAGGAGTCTCCTGTCTCCATGGGCTTGTAGAGGAGCTTGGTGGAGTCGATGGGTCCGTCTCCTCTGTAGGACTCCACAGGCATCACCACCAGCTGCTTACTCCTCTTCTCCAGCAGCTTGGGAGGGGTGCTGGGGCACGGTGGCTCTGGCGAGAGAGGGGAGTAAAAGTGGGTGAGAATTTGAGTAATGGGTGATCTGATGAGTCTCAACCAGAACATTAAATCTTTATCGCCAGACCATTTCTCAGTGTATATTTAGGGCTGGTTTCCCAGACACAAATCAAGCCTAGTCCTGGACTAAAAAGCATGTTCAAGTCCAGGACTAGGCTTCATCTTTGTCTGGGAAACCTGCCCTCAATGTTAAGCACCTCACATTGACTGATATAGACCAGTAAAATACTTTTCTCTTCTCACCTTTGACACTGAGGTTGAACTTCCTTGAGTCTTGTCCCCCATTGGTGGAAACCCTACACTCCCATAACCCAGCATGCTCAGTGGACAGACGGGGAATATCAAACTGGGCTGTGCTCTTATTGGAGTCCATGGTAGTACGAGACGCCTGAATTAGAGGTCCAAAAATATTTTGATAAGGCTGCTTACAGACTGATGTAATGCTGAGCCAACTGACATTATCATAATAAATATTGACATATTTTCACTATTACAAAAACATTGAATTTCACAAATCTCACTGACTACACCATCACAGTTTGTTTCCCAGTAATTGAATAATCAAATGTAAAATGGCCGCCCATCCTCCCATTGCCTCTACCTTGATCACAGTGCTGTCCAGTTTGCGCAGCTCAATGCTGGTGTGGCTGGGCAGGGGGTTGCCTGTGGCGGAACACAGGATCTTGGGGCTGGAGTGAAGGTTCCACTCTAGACCACTGGCCATGTCCAAGATCTGGGGGGCGCGGTCTGATGGGAAAGAAACAGATGATGAAGAGGAAGATAAATGAGGTGATGATTATGATGTTGATGACGAAGATGCTACTGCTACTTGTGATGACGTTATTAGTATTGATGTTGGTAGTGTCAGTGGCGATGAAAAAGAGGAGGAGGGCAAGGAAAAGGAGGAGGAAGAGGAGGAGGAAGTAATGCTTACCTACCTGATTTCTCACAGTGCCGTCCTCTCCAGCCAGTGGGACACTGGCATCCACTGAAACGGTTACACACTCCACCGTTCTTACACTTACAGCGCAGCCTGCAGTCTGCCCCGTACATGTCCCTGTGGCAGACTGGGGACGAGGGGGAGAGGTGACATTAGGATGGGAAAACCAAGGTGTTGGGATCTGTCGTGATGGAATTGCTACCTGATATGGCTATGCATGTTATGTACTCTGTGTATCTATTTCAACACATGCAGTCATGTTGATAGGTCGGTTGTACAATTACAATCAATATTAATTGGGCCATCTAAGATATGCCATAGCCCTACATAGTTAATTCGGAAAGTATTCAGACCCCTTTACTTTTTCCACATTCTGTTACGTTCCAGCTTTTTTCTAAAATGTATTAAATAAAAAATGTTCCTGTCACGTCCTGACCATAGAGAGCCCTTATTTTCTATGGTAGAGTAGGTCAGGGCGTGACTGGGGGTTAGTCTAGTTTATAATTTCTATTTGGGGGTTTAGTTTTGTTTCTATGTTGGTGATTTCTGGGATATTGTTAGCACTCCATTGTCGTCACGTTTCATTTAGTCTTTATTGTTTTGTTGTGTGGTTCACTTATTTTAAATAAAGATGTGGAACCCAGATCACGCTGCAGCTTGGTCCGATAATTATTATGACAAACGTGACAGAATATCCCACCACAGCAGGACCAAGCAGTGTGCCCAGGAGGAGAGGGGATCATGGACTTGGGAGGAGATTCTGGATGGGAAGGGATCCTGGACTTGGGAGGAAATCCTGGGAGGATTTGGCGGGAGACACAAGGAGAGAAGGGAGGACAGCAACGACGCCGGGGTTTGTATGGGGTTGTCGGCGGAGCACATGGGGTTGTCGGCGGAGCACATGGGGTGGTCGGCGGAGCACATGGGGTGGTCGGCGGAGCACATGGGGTGGTCGGCGGAGCACATGGGGTGGTCGGCGGAGCACATGGGGTGGACGGCGGAGCACATGGGGTGGTCGGCGGAGCACATGGGGTGGTCGGCGGAGCACATGGGGTTGTCGGCGGAGCACATGGGGTGGTCGGCGGAGCACATGGAGTGGTCGGCGGAGCACATGGGGTGGTCGGCGGAGCACATGGGGTGGTCGGCGGAGCACATGGGGTTATCGGCGGAGCACATGGGGTGGTCGGCGGAGCACATGGGGTTATCGGCGGAGCACATGGGGTGGTCGGCGGAGCACATGGGGTGGTCGGCGGAGCCGAGGAGTGAACCAAAAGGCACCTAAAGACTCTCAGACCGTGAGAAACAAGACTAATTGGTCCGATGAAACGAAGATTGAACTCTTTGGCCTGAATGCCAAGCTCACGTCTGGAGGAAACCTGGCACTATCCCTACAGTGAAGCACGGTGGTGGCAGCATCATGCTGTGGGGATGTTTTTCAGTGGCAAGGACTGGGAAAGATGAACGGAGCAAAGTACAGAAAAATCCTTGATGAAAACCTGCTCCAGAGCGCTCAGGGCAAAGGTTCAGTGCAAAGGTTCACATTCCAACAGGACAACAACCCTAAGCACACAGCGAAGACGACGCAGAAATGGCTTTGGGACAAGTCTCTGAATGTCATTGAGTGGCCCAGCCAGAGCACAGACTTGAACCCGATCTAACATCTCTGGAGAGACCTGAAAATAGCTGTGCAGCGACCCATCTAACCTAACAGAGCTTGAGAGGATCTGCAGAGAGGAATGGGAGAAACTCCCCAAATACAGGTGTGCCAAGCTTGTAGCGTCAAACCCAACAAGACTGGAAGCTGTAGTCGCAGCCAAAGGAGCTTCATTCGCAAAATGTCTAAAAACCTGTTTTGCTTTGTCATCATGGAGTATTGTGTGTAGATTGATGAGGGGGAACAAAACGTGGAAAAAGTCAAAAGGCTCTGAATACTTTCCGAATGCACTGCATAACAAATGAACTCACATCTGTTGCAGTGGTTCCCAGACCAGCCACTGGCACAGGAGCATCCGTAAGGATCAGCCAGGCAGAACCTCAGCCCTCTACAGTCCATCTCTGGCTTGCATGACTCCTGGCAGTTAAGCCCAAACATTCCCTCTCTACAGGCTGGGTGGGAATACAGTACACATAGATACAGTACAGGTACAGTTACTTCAGACAGTTTGGAAATATAATATACTTGTCTTTACCAACATGCACTTATACGCGCGCACACACACACACACACAAACACACACACACACAAACACACACACACAAACAAACACACACACACACGCACACACACACACACGCACACACACACACACACACGCGCACACACACACACACACACACACACACACACACACACACACACACACACACACACACACACACACACACACACACACACACACACACACACACACACACACACACACACACACACACACACACACACACACACACACACACACACACACACACACACACTATTGCTAATTTGTCGTATGTGTCAGCTTCAACGACTATAATCTTATGCTTTAAACATATTGCCACTGCCCCTTACACACACACCCACCTGTCTCGCAGCGCATCCCCATGAACCCCGGTGGGCAGATGCAGTCCCCGTCCCGGTGGTGACACACCCCTCCGTTGAGACACTCTGGACAGTCCTTGTCACAGTCGGCACCCCACTTCTTACTGCCACAGTCTGTGCAGGACAGCGGAGGAGCGTCAGTGGCCGACGCACCCAGATACAAGCACCTCATCCATATGTGAATCACCATACATACTCTTGTAATGGCCAGTAGTAATAAACACGTTAACAACGCTAACCGAGTACTAAAAATGTACATTCAAAGACACAACCAATCAAAAATGTTTCAGAGGAAAACAACAAAACTTATTGGTTAAGCTTCTATCCAGATGGAAAATAGATAAACAACAGCACAGACTAGTGTCAGTAAAGTGTATCAACACCATCATCCACGCATATCAAGTGTGCATGTCTTGTGGGAGGTGTGTGTAATGGGAACAGCCCTACTGCACCTCTGACAATCAGCCTCATCCAGGCTCCATTGATGGGACTGTCTCCCACGAAGCTGGCACTGTAGATGCCCTCGTTGGCTTTAGCCACATCCTCCAGGGTTAGTACAGCCGTACTGTTGGACACATCACCCCAGTGGGTCGTGTAGTGATAGTTACCTGGTTTTGCGACACAGCGAGTCAGCACATAGGACAAGCTCTTACTAATGTGAACACATTATAATCCACATGGTGGGGCTACTCGATACTTGTTTCTAAAATACAAAGGGAATGATTCAACAATGCCTATATTGCCATCGTCTCATTCAGATGAATATATTCCCTGCTCACACATAAATGCCTGCCCTTCATCCATCCACCCATCCATGCCTCCCTCTATCCCTGTGCGACTCACCGTTGTATTTCCAGGTGACGTCTCTCCTCTGGGAGCTCAGGACCTGCATGGCCAGGTGAACTGTGTCGCCTCTGTTTGCTGTCACCGTGAGGTGGGCCGGGACAAACAGGGCTGATAGGAGCCATACAGAAGAAGACAAGTTAACTCTGTCTCTCTCACAGACACACACACACGCACACACGCACGCACGCACGCACGCACGCACGCACGCACGCACGCACACACACACACACACACACACACACACACACACACACACACACACACACACACACACACACACACACACACACACACACACACACACACACACACACACACACACTCTTTCAGTTAGAGCCTCTTCCTTACCTTTGGCGAAGTTGTTGATGAGAGTCACTTTACCCAGGTTTATAAGAGGATCAGTTCCCTGGGACGCATGGCAGTAGAAGATGCCTGTTAGGTCCATCACACCCACAAACTCGTTCGCCACCACCTCCTTGGTCTTGGGCCTTTTGACTCTGTAACGTGGCCGTGAGGAGAGGATGAGGATGCTGTTGTCCTTCTTGATGTCCAGGTCTAGCTCTGCTGCGTCCCGCTCCCCAGTGAGGCAGGAGATGGAGAAGAGCTGAGGGGTGGAGGCCTCAGCGTTGGAGATGACGGTCAGGTCTGTCACCGCACCTGTAGGGACGAGATGGCGCCACTCATTTGATACAGTCATCTAAACTGTTATGAGGTAAAACAACAAAGGGCAGCTACTGTAATGACCTATTGCTTATTACAATCTGATGTGAGATCAGTTTATCTATTCTAATCCAAATGAACATTACTAGACCTTAGGGCAAGGGTAGTTAAATCTTACCCTACGACTACCAGGTCCAGAACACTGCTGGTTTTCTGTTCTACCTAATAATTAATTGCACCCACATGGTGTCGCAGGTCTAAATCAGTGCCTGATTTCAAGGAAATAATGAAAATAAGCAGTGGAACTGGCTTGAGGCCCAGATTTTAATTTGAAGGCCTTAGGCGAGGCATAACACAACAACATTTTGACACATTCCAGTTACATTCTGAACTAGGATCAGTCCCCCCCCCCAACTGAAATCATTCTGAGCTAAATAACAAAACCAGTCATATGGTGGGTCATTTTGCTCCATTAAATCCAAATGTGGCATTCTAGCCCTGTGGCATTCTAGCCCTGTGGCATCCTAGCCCTGTGGCATTCTAGCCCTGTGGCATTCTAGCCCTGTGGCATTCTATCCCTGTGGCATTCTATCCCTGTGGCATTCTAGCCCTGTGGCATTCTAGCCCTGTGGCATCCTAGCCCTGTGGCATCCTAGCCCTGTGGCATTCTAACCCTGTGGCATTCTATCCCTGATCTACAGAACAATGGCAGGAAACTGCTATGAGATCCTGCTCTCTCAAGAGGCTGCTGCCTTCTGCTTTTCACTTTGACTTTTATTGTAGCCCTTCATTTGTTGTGTCAAATTCATTTTGATGTTCAGAAATCGTAGTTAGGTTTTGCCGTGCAAAAGTTATACTTTCTGGGGTTACTGTAGGTTACACTCTCTGTCGACATGATTCATATAATAAGG
Organism: Oncorhynchus gorbuscha; assembly: GCF_021184085.1. NCBI lineage: Eukaryota > Metazoa > Chordata > Actinopteri > Salmoniformes > Salmonidae > Oncorhynchus > Oncorhynchus gorbuscha. Next base: position 45,254,912 of record NC_060178.1, read on the forward strand.
ACAAGCACCTTGAGCCATGTACTTGTATTTTTAGAAGATAACACTTGGTTGACCTTTTATTTCTAGGATGCAAATAAGATTTTACAAATAAGTTTTACTTTTACCTGACACATGGACGAGGCACAACAAAAATAAGACGTATATCATAATTGTAATCCTCACAGCGACAATTCCGAAATCAGTTGTGTCTAATCCAATGATTGACTTAAAAGTAGACACTTCTACATTCCATCGATGGTCCCCAGTGTGCCAAAGAACCGCGCGCGTCTTTGCGCATTTCCATAAATTCCAGTAATTGTTTTTGACGATAACTCTGTCCCTGTTTCTGTTCCAGGCCGTTTCACATTCTCCTCTGCAATCTGAGTGTTCTGAATCTGTTGTTCGTGAAATGGGTTTACTCTGGGTGGGAGAGGAAGGAAGGGCGTCACGAGGGGAAAGAGGTCGCTTTTACTCTCCAGCCAAGATTGGTTTTGATTTCAGGAACTGGAGAAGAATGTTGCACCATTTTATAGAGTAGACATAGAAGTTATTTTCACAGTCAATTTCCATTTGTCCAACAAATGCATTGTTAGCCAAGTCAATAATAGAAAATGTATCTAGGAACAGATGTCTTCATTGCTTTATGTATTTGCACACTGTTTTGAAGATGCCCAACAAAAAAAAATGCATGCGTTTTGAATTTCCCTCAGACATATCCTATCACTCTCTGCTTCTACATGCACAATGCTGACGCCATGCTAATAGTATGCACAATTGTGTTGTTCTGCAGATATGTTCCGAAACTTCAAAGTCAGATCTATGAAATAACAACAGCCGGGTAACGTAATAGCTGTGTTCTTTCCCTCAAGTAAATTAGTTGTGATCCCTGCAGATTGTGGTCATTTGGCCATTTGGCCGCCGCACGGGGAACAGTGGGTTAACTGCCTTGCAGAAATCGACATCCATGTCATCGCCGCACGGGGAACAGTGGGTTAACTGCCTTGCAGAAATCGACATCCATGTCATCGCCGCACGGGGAACAGTGGGTTAACTGCCTTGCAGAAATCGACATCCATGTCATCGCCGCACGGGGAACAGTGGGTTAACTGCCTTGCAGAAATCGACATCCATGTCATCGCCGCACGGGGAACAGTGGGTTAACTGCCTTGCAGAAATCGACATCCATGTCATCGCCGCACAGGGAACAGTGGGTTAACTGCCTTGCAGAACGACAGAAATATACCCTGTCAGCTCGGGATTCGAACCAGCAACCTTTCGGTTAGGGTCCAAAAGATTATGAAGATTCTACTTGTTGTATCTATGCTTACAGCTGCAATCGGATGGATCATGTCCATTCTCTCACTTTCTAACACTCATTATGAGAAACACTAAAGTACCACACACTTGTCTCATTTCTGGAGGGGCAGGCTTTGAAATGGAATGTTTTCTTAATGTTTCCTGATGGGCCCCAGGCATTTGAAGTTGACTCAACTTCTAATTGTTTGAAATGTCCTGTATTCGATGAGAGAGTTCTCAAAAGTGACAACACTTCAGCAATTGACAACAATTTTTTTTCCAGAAAGGTGAGATCTTACCCTTTCTTGGAGTATGCACCATTACTAGTTAATGTTTATGGCCCTTCTCATGATAAATAGTTACTTTTGGGGATGACCGTAGGTTACATTTTCGATTGCATTTAGTTACATGAAACTGGTTTTATACGGAGCGTAATTATTTCTAAGGGTTTGGTTCAGATAAATACTCTTCTGATATAATCTACAATTCACTTGTTATGCTTGTTTTATGTCATTGTACTAAACAGCTTGAAATAGGTGAGGAAACAACGTTTCACTGTTACCATTGTATGTGATCACACACAGGAAAATACAAAGACTATGATGAGGTGCCCAGAGCAGGAGACTATTGTTATGTCTCCAGGTCAGAACGTTTACATTTTGATGCAATCTAAACAGAGGACGATACCGTGTTGATTCAGGTTTGCTGGCTCTTCGGTTCTATGACAGAGACCTCCATGTCCCTGATAATGTAAATAGACCATCACCTTAAGAGGGCCTTCCTATTTCCTCGACACAAGGTCACAAAAATGACGCTCGCAAGACCCGACTTATCTCTGAAGACAATGAGGACAGAGACTCATCTCATCAGCCACACTACCAGACTCTCTCAGGGTCACGTGAATTCCACACTTCTTTTGTTTGCATCAGTACCGAATTACCACTGCTTGTTCCCAGAAAGATTGAAAAACGTTGCACCACTAGTTCCCAGAAGAAAATAAAAATGCAAATAAATAAATCATTTTCATACATGTGCTCTCAGGAGGTAGCTGGAGCGAGGGTGGAACACATGGGCAGACAGACATGCAGGGAGACAAACAGACATCTTGCTAGTTGCAGGGAGAGTGGACTCTGAGAGGAAGCCCACAGGGGAAAAGACTGGATGCTGTGTCAACATAGTTACTTTTGACTGCTGGCTGCAGTGAGGCTTCAAGAAGCATGAGACAGGGTGTTTGTGTGTGCGTGTGTGCGTGCATGCGTGTGTGTGTGTGTGTGTGTGCGTGCGTGTGTGTGTGCGTGTGTGTATGTGCGTGTGCGTGTGTGCGCTTGCGTGTGTGTGTGCATGCGTGTGTGTGTGCGTGCGTGTGTGTGTGCGTGTGCGTGTGTGCGCTTGCGTGTGTGTGTGCGTGCGCGTGCGTGCGTGTGTGTGCGTGCGTGCGTGTGTGTGTGTGTGTTACATGGATGTGTGGTGCGCATGTACGTGTGTGCTTTCCTGCGTGGATGTGTTTTAGGGGGATATAAAGGGTGGAACCCAGGCCCTCCTCAGACATGGTCTATTGTCCAGCGAGCTCTTTTGTTGTCCTGAGGTAATTATCAGTAGTGTTTGTTGTAAGAGCGATTTCTGCTGATTACTTCGGGTTCGCTTTGGATGGCACCGCCAGACAAAAGGCAAAGCGCCCCGTCTCTCCGCTTGCTTCGCACAAGGTCATCAGTGGGAGAGCAAACAATCAAGTTTATGGAGTTTACATTGGCTCATATCACATGACGATTGTATTCTGTTACTGTTATTGTAAAGAGCAATACACTCTTAGAAAAAGGGTTCCAAAAAGGGTTCTTGGGATGTCCCCATAGGAGAAACCTTTTTGGTTCTAGGTGGAACTCTTTTGAACTCAAAGGGTTCTCGGGATGTCCCCATAGGAGAAACCTTTTTGGTTCTAGGTGGAACTCTTTTGAACTCAAAGGGTTCTTGGGATGTCCCCTATAGGTGAAACCTTTTTGGTTCTAGGTGGAACTCTTTTGAACTCAAAGGGTTCTTGGGATGTCCCCATAGGAGAAACCTTTTTGGTTCTAGGTGGAACTCTTTTGAACTCAAAGGGTTCTTGGGATGTCCCCATAGGAGAAACCTTTTTGGTTCTAGGTGGAACTCTTTTGAACTCAAAGGGTTCTCAGGATGTCCCCATAGGAGAAACCTTTTTGGTTTGGTGGAACTCTTTTGAACTCAAAGGGTTCTCGGGATGTAGGAGAAACTTTTTGGTTCTAGGTGGAACTCTTTTGAACTCAAAGGGTTCTCGGGATGTCCCCTATAGGTGAAACCTTTTTGGTTCTAGGTGGAACTCTTTTGAACTCAAAGGGTTCTTGGGATGTCCCCATAGGAGAAACCTTTTTGGTTCTAGGTGGAACTCTTTTGAACTCAAAGGGTTCTCGGGATGTCCCCTATAGGTGAAACCTTTTTGGTTCTAGGTGGAACTCTTTTGAACTCAAAGGGTTCTCCCACTGGGACAGCCGGAAAAACCCTTTTATGTTCTTAGATAGCAGTTTTTTTCCCCAAGAATGTAGGATATGCTGGACAGCAGCATCCATTATCGTGCATATTGCACTGTGACTGCATTACAGTCGTATTACTTGAAGCTAATCTGAATTGAAAACACCAAACCTCAAAATCTAGTGGACAAAAGCTGTTCTGTGACTAAATCTCAAACCGTAGAGGTGAATTTATAGCTGTGCACTCCCCTCCATGTTTTAGTACTTTTTGGACATTTAGTTGTGGTTTCAGTGGTGTCGGGAGTGGGGGTGAAAGTGAGGAGGAGGGGAGGAGGAGGGAGGGGGTAAGGTCCTTGAGACTGTGAGAACTTTTGTATTAAATTCCCATTTCCACCCATTGTGGGAAGAGCTGGCAGAATTCCACATGCACTGACTCACTCACGCAAGCCCCTGTGAACTGGGGTAGGGGTGCAGTGTACACCTCTCTGGCCCCTTGAGACCACCTACCTCCCTTGCCCCCTCTCCTCAGTCTGGGAAGGAAATCGACTCCTGGGACCCTAACCCAGACCCCTGGGGGCTTCAGGGCAACCAGTGATTACATTAAACCTCTCTCAGTGTGTATATAACGTGTAGGAAGTTACCCAGAGATAAAGAAGTGAAATCTATGGCCGGGCTCGGAATCTCAAGCCGTGGGGCTCCTGTGTTTTGTACACTTTCAGAGTCAGAGTGCTATCTGTCATCAGTATGGCTGAACAACAAGTCAAGGAGACTTCTAGTGCTCTCTCTCTGTGTGTGTGTGTGTTTAGTGTGTGTATGTGTGTGTGTGTTTAGTGTGTGTGTATGTGTGTGTGCATTTAGTGTGTGTGTGTGTGTGTGTGTGTGTGTGTGTGTGTGTGTGTGTGTGTGTGTGTGTGTGTGTGTGTGTGTGTGTGTGTGTGTGTGTGTGTGTTTAGTGTGTGTTTAGTGTGTGTGTGTTTACCATGGTGCATGGTGATGACACTTGTCATCTCGCCTGCCTTGTCATGTTTCCCGCACCTCCAGCAGCCAGTGGAATAAACCACTCAGCAAATCCCACGCCTGCTCTGGAGAAGTTATCCGGCCACAGCTCTGTGTAATAATAAACAGCATCCACCCAGCCGCCTCAATCATCAGAGGAGATGAAGACAGTGTTGTGGTTAGTCAGATGGGGTGACACCGAGTGAAGTGACAGTCAGCTTAGGGATGTGAGGTTGGCGTGTGTCACTGTCTCGTGGAAAGAGGATATAAGGGAAGCATAATGTAGAGTGAACCACCATCCTAAATGCTTCGCTAGCTAGTATGTAGTATATTGGAAGATTGGAAGGTTTGCAAGTTCAATCCCCGGCCGAGTCATTCCGAAGACTGTAAACATGGTAAGGTGCATCTCTGCTTGGCACTCAGCATTGGGGGTAAGGCCTTGTAACAGTCTAGGGTCCTGCAAGTTGCACACACACACACACACACACACACACACACACACACACACACACACACACACACACACACACACACACACACACACACACACACACACACACACACACACACACACACACACACACACACACACACACACACACACACACACACACACACACACACACACACACACCATGATCATATCATGTCAGTATCACTCTAAGACTCTAAAACAATGTGCAGTGATAAAACAGTTTACATTCAGCTGAAACACTACACACTCCTCATGAATCAAGTGAAGTGCCCATGGAAAGAATGCTCTGCTCGGTTTAGCTCCATCCTTCCCATTTCCTCTGTTCCTCAGCAGTCTTCTTATCGCCAAACAAATGTGTTGAGTCATGCAGATAGGGTATATCTTACAGCATGCTCAACACAACACACACCTATCCCATGCCCAATCCCAGGTTTTTCCAGCTGCAGTAAAACTGTTGTTTTTATGTGTAGAATGACAATACATATTTATGTTTTTCCATCAGCTTGATTTACTAGACAGCTTTCTTGTGAACTTATAATTACACATTTTTCCAATTATGTAATTGGCATTCATTGTCACAGTCTGACCTTTAACATCTCTGTTTTATTTATATTTTCGTTAGGTCAGGGTGTGACGAGGGTAGGTATGCTCGTTTTGTATTGTCTAGGGTTTTTGTATGTCTAGGGGTTTAGTAGGTCTAGGTATTTGTATGTCTATGGTGGCCTGATATTGTTCCCAATCAGAGGCAGCTGTTTATCGTTGTCTCTGATTGGGGATCATATTTAGGTAGCCATTTCCCTTTTGTGTTTGTGGGTTCTTGTTCTATGTTTAGTTGCCCGATGCACTACTCATATTAGCTTCACGGTTCGTTTTGTTATTTTGTTCGTTTGTTCAGTGTTCGTTCTTAAATAAAGAAAAATATACGCTTACAACACTGCGCCTTGGTCCGATCATTATGACGAACGTGACATTCGTGTAATACCACAACCCATTGTCACCAACTTATCAGTTATCAATCAATAAGAAAGTGCATTTCTACAGTTCAGTGATCTCTACAAGGACTGAGACAGTGCAATGGTTTTTATACTGGCTTCTCTCATTACAAACCATTCTAGACACTTTCTGTGTGTCCTCTGTACTGTGACAGTTGAGTGGAAATAGCCTCCACTTTATTGCTCCATGTACTTGGAAACCGGGCGCCATGTTTCCAGCCGTACCCTCCCACCCTTAGTTTATCCTGTCCTGGAAAGACAACATGGTACTCATTAGGCCCAGCGAGCCCCCCCAGCTGCTGCCCCGGGGTGAGGGTGGGGCCGGGGGAGGATGGGGTTAAGGAGAGGGTGAGGGTGGGGAAGGAGGAGGATTGGGTGACATGGGTCCCATTCTGGAACAGGGTTAACCCATAGCTCCGGGGCAACAGAGCACCAAACAGGGGCAAGGCACGGAGATTGTTCTTACTGCACAAACCTGAATCTACAATGGCCACACCTAATGTCTGCATATACACGCTCATAAGCATGTACTTTCCCAAACACACACAAATTTGCGCACGTGCACACACACACACACACCACCCAAAACCTCCACTGATGTGATTATGGAAAATCAGCAGATAAAACGAAGGAAGTGCTAATCATAACAACAGGTATTACTGTGTGTGCTGTATGAGTAGCCATCAAATCAGCCCTTTTTAGTTCTACTAAAATTCTAGCTTTCGCAGCCTGATAGGCTGAAATTGTAATTAGGCTTACAGGAATAGAATAGCTTTCCTATCGGAATATTATTGTTAACAAGGAAGGGGAGTGATACTTCATCCAGCCAAAATGGCTCTGGAATATTACAGTCGATTAGGAAGTTGAATAACACTTTGGAGAGTCGTTGGCTGAAAGACAAAAGGGAGGGGGAGAGAAAAAGAGAGAGAAAGCAAAAAATAAATAGAGAAGGGAGTAGTAAATATAGCAGTAGGGCTATAAAACAAGAGAAAAAGAAACAGAATGGGTTCCCGAGGACACAGAACAAAGGGAAGGAGCAGATAAAAATGAGAGAAAAGTTTAACTCAGGACAAAAAAAGAGCGAGCAGAAATGAGCGAACAAGTGAGAGTGACAGAGCTAAAGAATGTCAGTGAGAGAGACAAAACCATGAGCTCTGCTAGTCAATTCGCGCTCTAGCCAGTGGAAGGCTCTTGAGCACAGGACGTTGTGCTGCAGGTGCTGATATGTGTTCAGGAAGCGGCTGGAGCGCAGGAATCACCCAGTGTGCAGCCCAGTCAGACAGAACCAGGCATGGGCAGTCTGGAGCAGGGTCAGAGACAGGAAATCCTGTGGGTCTCCTCTCGGTCTTCTGGGTGCTTGCTCAGCCCTCCGCCCAGGGAGAAGGGACTATGTAGTTCCCAAAAGCTGAAGATGAGGTATCTAAGAACAGTGTGATGTGTTGATAGTGATGCATGTTGATGCACAGGCAGTGGAAGGTCAGCTCTGGTATTGAATCTAAACTGCAGGTCTAATCTAATCTCTTAATGACATTTTAAGTGTGAAATGCAAACAGCTAGAACCCCCCCCCCCCCCAGCCCTCCATTGTAATATACTATACACATGTACATGTGTTATTTGCCCTTCTTTAAAAGAGGCAACCACCATACCAGTGGGACAAACAGCACTCGACCCCTGGAGAAACCTGATTGCTTGACTGCTGAGTGGCCAGATTGCAAGGTCACATTAATTAGGGCACATCGGAGCAGATTTTGTTTTGCACAGGAAGACAAAAACAAACAATCATTACGATATCATCACAATCATCATGCTATTCACCCGCTGTTCGTTTGGGATGGAGGTGGAATAAATGAAGGTGTGACAGAGGTGTGTTCTACAGATACAGCATATTCTGACCTCGACCTAATTCCCTAACAATTCCACCACCTTTATTCATTGAGGAAACAATGATTAAAGTCTAGCCAACTTACCTTTTCCAAGTGGAAAAAGCATATATTGCACTTAAATAACACCATTCGTGCACTGCAATATAATATAATAATAATATAATAATAATAATATACAACTTGATAAGAGCAAGTAGATGAGTCATCCATTTGGATACGGGAATTTTAAATATAGATATACATTTCAATGACATCTATTTTAGAAAAATGGAAAAAATAGTCAGCAAACTGAAGTATATCAACATATGAACTTGTGAAATGCTGTGCCATTATGCAGATTTTTTAAATTGTACTGCCTTTTAACCTCAAGGGATGGCCACTCTACAATTTCTTAATTTTAGGTTACCCTGACTTTCTCTGTTTCCTATCATGTTAAATATTAGCCACTATCAGTATCCACCGTCAGTAGGCATAATGACCACACATATTCAACTGCCAATTTACTGTTAGTTCGCTACAGTTGGTACAACCTACATTATCATTCCATAAAGAAAATATGTGTTGCTTCCTCTGTAATCACTGGCATGAAAGTGTAGTTGTGGCTGAGGATCCTTAGTAACAGTTGATAATATATTTTTAAAGATGTAGGCTAAATTAAATCTTTATGGAGCGGAGGGCAGACCGAGCTGTAACAGTTTGAACCCATAGTATGATGCAATACTTGGTCGTGTCATCACACAGTTCCATGGTTAGTGCAGGTACTAGATGAGGGTAGAGCCTACTATTGTACAGTATTCTCCCTACTATAATACTATGTACATGAATCATCCAACATTAGCATGGGTTGAAGAACTGAATGTGGTAATTTTCAGAATGACTCAAACTACCGTTTTCTGTCTTTTGTGCGTAAAGGCCATCAAAACCAGATTTTTTTTAAATGATTTATAAATACTTCCCTAAATTTAAATAATCTACAAGATCAGAGTATTTTTAAATCTATCAATTGGTGCTGAAATTGAGACGAGTATTCATATATTTAGATTACTTTCTTTCATTGATCCCCAAATGTGTTAGTGATGTGAGAATACAAAAATCAAAGGCTTGCATCATCACAAAGATATTTTTTTTTTGCCAATGTCTTCAATATTTTTGTGGATTATCGTTCTCCCTTCACAAAATAAGGTTAAAGGTAGACTGAATGCTTGGTACACTCCGGAATTATCAGAAGTGATTCAAAAAAGTGATGATGCTTGGTTCAAGGCCAGGAACACAGGCTTAGGCCCGGACTGGCAAGCTTTTAAGCAACTGAGGAATAATTGTGTAAGACAAATCAGAATGAATAAATCTGAACCACTCATTTGGATTACAATGATAACCTGGCTAAATCCTGAAGGGTTCTACTTCAATCCTCTCTGCCACAACAAATTAATTCAGACACCTCATTACCTCATCACTATTGGGCTGGATGCTGTATCACGTTTCAGGTAAGACCCAGATGCAGACAACGTCGAATTAACAACAGTTTATTAATCCAACAGAGGCAGGCAAAAGACAGGTCAAGGGCAGGCAGTGTTGCCCTGAGACGGGGGGAGACCCGCGACAAAATCCAGGGATATGTGGGACCAGGGACAGTGAGGGACAGGCAGTGGTTGAAGACCAGCCGGAGCTTGCTGAGGAGTCTTGTTCTAAGCACAGACAGTGCGACAAAAACGGTGACATCCGGAACCATAGTAGGCCACTAAAAGCATTGTCGCACGAAGGCCAGGTTTCTGACGGGAGTCCGGAAGGCAGGCAAGCCTGGAGGAATGGGCCTCCTCCAGGACAGCGTCAGGCATAAACATCCGGTTATCTGCCAGGTTTTTGTGGTCGGTCCACACAATGAACAGATGTTCCGCGCCTTCCATCCAGTGCCTCCATTCCTCTAGCTCCATCTTCACCATAAGAAGCACTCGATTCCCCACATCGTAGTTCCTCTCCGTGGCGCTGAGGCAGTGGTAGAAGAAGGCACAGGGATGCAGTTTAAGGTCCAGGGCAGAACGTTGGGACAGGACACTCCCACTCCGACATCTGAAGTATCGGCCTCCACCACGAACTGAAGGGAAGGCTCAGGATGAACCAAGATAGGAGGAGTGGTGAAGCAGTGTTTGAGGTCCCGGAACTCCCGGTCAGCGGCAGAGGACCACGTGAATGGAACCTTGGTAGAGGTGAGTGCAGACAGGGGGGAAGCCAAGGTGCTGTAACCCCGGATAAAGTGGCGATAAAAACGGACAAACCCCAGGAAACAGCTGCACCCTGGACGTAGGCTGAGGCCAATCCACCACGGCGCTCACCTTCCAGGGGTCCATCTGGACACTCCCAGCAGAGATGAAGTAACCCAGAAAGGGGATGGTGGAGCGATGGAACTCGCACTTCTCCACCTTCACAAACAACTGATTCTCCAGAAGGCATTGAAGAACCTGCCGGACATGGAGCACATATTCTTGGGGAGAGCGGGAGAAGACGAGGATGTCATCAATGTAGACAAAGACGAACCGGTTCAACATGTCACAGAGAACATCATTTACCAGAGCCTGGAACACAGCAGGGGCGTTGGTGAGGCCAAAAAGCATGACCAGATACTCGTAGTGGCCGCTACCCATGTTGAAGGCGGCCTTCCACTCGTCCCCCTCTCGTATCCGCACCAGGTGGTAGGCATTCCGTAGATCCAGCTTGGAAAACACTGTGGCCCCCTGGAGCGGCTTGAAGGCCAAGTAAATTAGTGGTAGCGGTTCTGAACAGTTTCTACATTTTATTTATCCGTTATTTTACCAGGTAAGTTGACTGAGAACACGTTCTCATTTACAGCAACGGCCTGGGGAATAGTTACAGGGGAGAGGAGGGGGATGAATGAGCCAATTGTAAACTGGGGATTATTAGGTGACTGTGATGGTTTGAGGGCCAGATTGGGAATTTAGCCAGGACACCAGGGTTAACACCAGGGTTAACACCAGGGTTAACACCAGGGTTAACACCAGGGTTAACACCAGGGTTAACACCAGGGTTTAACACCCCTACTCTTACGATAAGTGTCATGGGATCTTTAATGACCTCAGAGAGTCAGGACACCAGCTTAACGTCCCATCCGAAAGACAGCACCCTACACAGGGCAGTGTCACTGCCAATCACTGCCCTGGGGAATTTAGATGTTTTTTTAGACCAGAGGACAGAGCGCCTCCTACTGGCCCTCCAACACCACTTCCAGCAGCATCTGGTCTCCCATCCAGGAACTGACCAGGACCAACCCTGCTTAGCTTTAGAAGCAAGCCAGCAGTGGTATGCAGGGTGGTATGCTGCTGGCATAATGCCATTGAGTCCCTGGTAGTCAATGCATGGGCACAAGATCTTGTCCCATTACTCCACGAAGAAGAACCCTGCTCTGGCGGGAGAGGAACAGATAAGTCCTGCAGCTAGGGAGTCCCCAATGTAGGTCTCCATAGCATTGGTCTCCGGTCCTGACAGAGAGTACAGACGTCCCCGGGGCGGCGTGGTGCTACGGAGAAGGTCAATCCCGCAGTCATAGGGTCGGTGTGGCGGAAGCGAAGTGGCCTGGGCCTTGCTGAACACCTCCCGGAGGTCCTGGTACTCCGCAGGGATGGCGGAGATGTCCAGGGCACCTTCCGAGCCCCCAGGGAGATGTCCTGGGGCAGGTTACGCTGACTTCAGATAATGGGCGTGGCAGATCAGACTCCAGCCCATGATGGCACCAGTAGACCAGTTGATGAGGGGATTGTGTTGCTGGAGCCAGGAGAATACCAAAACCACAGGAATCTGAGGAGACTTGATAAATATAAATTAAATAGTCTCGCTGTGATTCCCTGACACATGTAGGTTGATGGGAGTGGTATTATGAGTGAGCCAGCCTATAGAGCGCCCGTCCAGCACTCTAACATCCATGGGAATGGAGAGGGGCTGAGTGGGGATGTTCAGCTCGGAAGCCAGGGTAGCATCTCATCAGCCCCCGAGAGATTTAGACTGGTTTCCCCAAAGCAGAATGGCATGAAAAGGGGTGCGAGCAAGGGAAGCAGAACAGTTCTCCATATGGCCAAGCAGAGTACTCGCTCCTACCGGTGAGCCTGGTCTTTTAAAGTACAAGAGGTCACAAAATGACCAAGAGTCCCGCAATAAAGACAACTCTTCGTGTTGATCCTGTATTGCCGTTCTGCTGGCGACAACCCAGCTCTGCCTAATTGCATACCGTGGTTCCTCCTTTAATAGTAGGGACCTTACACCGCAGGACTTAGAGATACCCAGTGTCATGGCTTCATTGCTTCAGACCACCACAAGGGGGAGTTAGAGCACTCATTATGCATTTGGGTCCCAAGGCTTTTATATGACCAATCATATCAAGTGGTTCCAATGATGAATTTGACGTGGGCCACCCGTCCCTGGTGGCTTTCTTCAACAAAGATTGCTAACACAACATTACAGGGAAAGCAGGTGTAAGTAGTTAATGCAACCGCTGTGTCAGATTTCAAAAAATCTTTATGGAAAAAGAAAACCATGCAATAATCTGAGACGGCGCTCAGAACAATCAAGTCAAATGAGCCGCCATGTTTTAGTCAACATAAACCATAAATTACATGCTAAATATTCCCTTACCTTTGATGATCTTCATCAGAATGCACTCCCAGGAATCCCAGGTCCACAATAAATGCTTGATTTGTTCGATAATGTCCGTTATTTATGTCCAATTAGCTACGTTTATTAGCGTTTATTGGTACACCTATCCAAACACTGGTGCTGGTCGACCTTTTCAAAAACTTCAAAACGTTATATTACATGTCGAAGAAACATTTCAAACTAAGTACAGAATCAATCATTAGGATGTTTTTATCATATATCTTCAATAAAGTTCCAACCGGAGAATTACTTTATGTCTTGAGGAGCAACGGATTACAAGTGGATCATGGGACCACCCATACGTAGAATGTATGCACACATGACTGTAAGTCGCTTTGGATAAAAGCGTCTGCTAAATGGCATATATATTATATATTATTATATTATGTGGGATGCGCGTGACCAGAAAATGGCTGACACCTGTTCATTCTGTTCTATTCAGTCCCACAACACAATAGAAGCCTCATTTAAAATTCTATAGACGGTTGACATCTAGTGGAAGCCCTAGGAAGTGCAACTTCATTCATATCTCAAGGGGATTTCAATGGGAACTGTGTTGAAAACCTACCAACCTCAGATTTCTCACTTCCTGTTTGGATTTCTCCTCAGGTTTCTGCCTGCCATATGAGTTCTGTTATACTCACAGACATCATTCAAACAGTTTTAGAAAATTCAGAGTGTTTTCTATCCAATACTAATAATAATATGCATATATTAGTAACTGGGACTGAGGAGCAGGCCATTTACTCTGGGCACCTTTCATCCAAGCTACTCAATACTGCCCATGCAGCCATAAGACAACAGCAGTCAAGCACCCAAGCTAACTTGCTAGCTACTTCCAGAGACAAATGAGAGAACAGATCACTGAACATTACTCGCCCTAGCAGAGCTTGTTAGGCTGTTGTGTTATCCAGACCGTCGGTGACTGTAACTGTGCTGTCAGATTGTGAGGTCAGAACTCTGAATTAACGAACGGACAACAGCATTCAAGCACCCAAGCTAACTGGCTAACATTGGCTGGCTTCCTAGCTACTTCCAGACACATAATGAGAGAACACCCCACTCTGACCATTTTACTCACCCTAGCAGAGCTGGTTCGATTTTTCATGTTATCCAGAGCGTTGGGGACTAAAACTGTGCTGCTGGAAACGATTTATTTATGCTTTTTTTCAGACGTTTACTGACTCCGGCCATGTTCAATGGGTTTTGAGCGTTCGTAAATTCATCAGTTATTCTGCGCTCTGGCACACTCAGACGAGAGTCTTTTGTTAAGACATGTAGCTAGCTAGCTAGGTAAACAATGAACCATAATCCCAACTCATGATGTTACTACCCTGCATGAATCTGCAGGTAGCTAACCAACCAGATTCAATATTAACTAGCTAACATTAGGCTATAACTAGTCAAGCAAATGGCTATGAGATATGAATAATAAGATCATACACGTAACATTAGCTAGGGAGCCAGCCAGCTAAGGTTGGCTAGTTAACAGTACACTTTAACATGAAATGAAGCCACTTTCTGTCAAAATTAGAAAAGTGTATTATCTGAAAATGTAGCTACCTAGACTATCTTACCCGTATACATCATGGATGGACATGTCTCCTGTCGGATACCATGGCTGCCCTTAGTTTAAAGATGAAATCCGCAGACAGGTGTTTTCTCCATCTCCTTAGCTATCATACTCGAATTCCACTGATTTCAAAATTCAATCCTCCAGAAAGTGGAGAGCATATACGTAACTTTAGCTAGCTAACAGTAGACTTTAACTTGACATTAGGCTTATGCAGTTTTACTACGCGGTACATTTTTTTAAGCCTCGTTAGACAGGATTACCTAGACATACTGACCAGCTCAAATAGACAGAAGTATGCTATATGGCAGACCAATCCATCTCTCGGCATGTCCAGCCCACTCATTATCTCAGCCAATCATGGTTAGCGGGAAGGTTGCTCGCTTTTTCTGTGGATAAACCAACTAGGCTCATAATTTAACAATGTCATTTGTATTTACAGATGGCATACAAGTTTGTAATTAAGGCACATGAAAGTTCACATGTTCGAGAAGGCATTTCTGCAACAACAACAAAAAGCATTTTGATAATAAAAAAATGTTTACGTTCAAACGGTGAAGTAGTGACCCACAACATACACATGGTTTCCTGAAACAGGTCACATTTTAGATTTTTCAAAGTAGCCACCCTTTGCCTTGATGACAGCTTTGCACACTCTTGGCATTCTCTCAACCAGCTTCAAGTGGAATGCTTTTCCAACAGTCTTGAAGGAGTTCCCACATATGCTGAGCAATTGTTGGCTGCTTTTCCTTCCCTCTGAGGTCCAACTCATTCCAAACCATCTCAATTGGGTTGAGGTCGGGTGATTGTGGAGGCCAGGTCATCTGATGCAGCACTCCATCACTCTCATTCTTAGTCAAATAGCCCTTACACAGCCTGGAGGTGTGTTTGGGTCATTGTCCTGTTGAAAAACAAATGATCTTCCCACTAAGCGCAAACCAGGGGATGGCGTATCGCTGCACAATGCTGTGGTAGCCATGCTGGTTATGTGTACCTTGAAATTTAAATAAATCACCAACAGTGTTACCAGCAAAGCACCCCCACACCATCACACCTCCTCCTCCATGCTTTCATGGTGGGAACTACACAGAGATCATCTGTTCACCTACTCCGCATCTCAAAAGGACACAGCGGTTGGAACCGAAAATCTCAAATTTGGACTCATCAGACCAAATGACAGATTTACACCGGTGGCCATTGCTCATGTTTCCTGCCCCAAGCAAGTCTGTTCTTTTTATTGGTGTCCTTTAGTAGTGGTTTCTTTGCAGCAAGGCCATGAAGGTCTGATTCACAGTCTCCTCTGAACAGTTGATGTTGAGATGTGTCTGTTACTTGAACCCTGTGAAGCATTTATTTGGGCTGCAATTTCTGAGGTTGGTAACTCTAATGAACTCATCCTCTGCAGCAGAGGTAACTCTGGGTCTTCCTTTCTGTGGCAGTCCTCATGAGAGCCAGTTTCATAATAGCGCTTGATGGTTTCTGCGACTGCAATTGAAGAAACTTTCAAAGTTATTGACATTTTCCAGATTGACTGACGTTCACGTCTTAAAGTAATGATGGACTGTCGTTTCTCTCTGCTTATTTGAGCTGTTCTTGCCATAATATGGACTTGGTCTTTTACCAAATAGGGCTATCTTGTGTACCTTGTCACAACACAACTGACTGGCTCAAAGGTGTTTTATGAAGGACCTAAGATAGGGCATTTTTACAAGGATTAAATGTCAGGAATTGTGAAAAACGGAGTTTAAATGTATTTGGCTAAGGTGTATGTAAACTTCCGACTTCAACTGTATATGTCTTAAACCGACAGACCGACAACAAAAGAAGAAGAACAGAGTGACAGCAGAGAAGATGCTGAGACAGACAGACACAACAACATGGAGGAAAACAAAATGGCTAGAGCAGAGGCAAGGTTATAGTGGTCAGTTTTATCTCCAGTGTGTTTTTACATATTGTATTTGCTTTCAACATGAGCTGGTTCAAAAAAAGAGGAGGACCATGTTTCGTCAGTCACTGGTACAGAAATGGTTGAGAAATGCTGTACTGTACTGCCAATGTTGTGTCAGCACTACTGCCTTTGTCTAAGTAGGGTGTGTCGGGTCAGTTGTAGGTGTGTGGGGATGGGGTGTTTGTGTATGGTTGGTGGCCAGCTGGGTGGGTGGTAGGGGGATGGGGGTGCATGCATTGATGTGGGCTGGTGTGATCAAAATGCCAGGAACTAATTATTGTCCCAGTCCTCCCCTGAAGGTAGGCACATCTGTAGAGTGCATTACAGGACTGAATAGGGTAAGTCTGAATACCAAATACTGAGGTTATAGGACAGGCGTGTGTAGGAATGGCGTACATTTCCTCAATCGGAATCCCTCCCAATAAATATGACCCTACTATCCTGCCCGTCTGCCTGCCCTAAAACCAACTGAGGCCTCTTAGAAACTTTGCTAGAAGCACACAGAGGGTCTGAGGCGTGGAGTTTATGCTGCAGGTTTGGAGCAGGCTGGGACGTGGCCCTATTGTTTCCAGGGTCACCCCTCTTTTCCTTCCAGGGCTGCAGAAGGCCTGCTCTCTCCCTCAAGACTGAAACCTCTTAACTAAACACAAAAACGCTTCACACATATATTTTCTAATCCCCTCTCTCACCTCAAGACGTTCAGAGATGAGGTGGTTTTATGAGATCAAAGCAGGGTGAGTCTGTGGTGTATCCAATTTGTCATTTATTAATAAAATGTAAAGGGGACGTAAAGGGGACCGACCGATATTTTAGCTTATAAATCCATCTGTATATACCATAGATCGAAATGGCATTGAGCAATAGCCCTTGTTCACACGGACACAGACTCCTGGCTGAATCCTACAATCGTTACATTGTAGTGCAGCAGGAGAGAGCGGTTTCATCACGGTAGCACAATCAGAGATCGATATATAGCCATTAATCTAAAATAATGAATAGATTTTAAAGAAAAGAAACACTTGCTGTTTGTCATAGACGGACAAGATTATTATCAGATGAACGGCGAGTTCCTAACAAGTTCAGGAAGCCAAGCTAGAGCTATGTGATTAGTTCACAGTGATGGAGGCAGACGTTTTGATCAAGAGAGACCTTTAGAAAATATGCACATTTTCTCTAACACTAAACATACAAATATGTATTTGACAGTTATAAGGAAGGTGAAATCTTATAGTTAGTGGTTTTAGAATTTGATTATGCTTTATTTAGAAAGCATGTAAGCATTTCAAGCCTTATCCATACAGTTTTATTGAATAGGAAATACAATATAAAATATTTGAGCTTGTGTCCTCAAAAGGGACTACACCTCAGGAATTCCAAACTTTTTAATACAATATGTAAAAATTGAATTTACCAGAAAGTTTAGATTTGAACCTTTCTTGGAGTTTGCTCAATTACTAGTTATTTTCTACGAGCCTCTCGTGATAAATCATTTATTTTGGGGTTACATTTAATAACTGGTTTTAAATGTACAGTATTGTCTGTGCTATATCATACCCCGACTGTGGATAGACCATGTTTTGATAAGTAGACCTATGTAATGTGTAAATATGAATTTGTATTGATGTGTAAATAACATGGATTCTCAGCTGTGAACTCAGATGACTGGAAAGTGTTATCTGTAGAACAGACTGCTATTGTGTGTAAACAGTCGGACATGCAGGACAAAGCATGTCATTTCAAAGCAACCGCCTTCCTTTACTGCATGGCAATATTGACTGAGGCCAGGTCTAGTGAAAGTAGGAGGCGAGTGCACCTATGTAGTTACAAAGTTACTCATTGACTTGTCCTTCGCAACATGATTGAGGTGAACGCACCCCTTTCAGCCTCCATTTTATAGCACAGGTGAAAACAAATGTTCAGTGACAATGCTGCTTCAATGTGAGCTATAAGGAAGAGGGTCATATCCGCACCTGAGTTTCAGGTACATATTGACCAGGCTGACCAGGTAGGACACTTCTAAAAAGTGGACTTTCTCAAAACCTTTCCCTTTTGGGCTGTGTTACCTTGTTTACATTTGTCAACACTGAGGTCATATGACTTCCCTGGTCCACCTGTTGATATTGTAGTGAATACACTCATTACAGTATCTTGCTATATACTACTATGAAAACTTACTAGTATAATAACCAAATGGAAAGAACCTTTTGAACAATCTCAACTAGTATTCTGTATATCACTAATTACATTTGGATGGATATGGCAATATATATTCAAATGAAAGTAGATTCGCGAGAGAGAGAAATAAATACATGGGTCCATTTCTGAGGAAGATATCATACTGCAAGCCAATGCTGCTCTACCAGTCAGTCATGCACACAGAATAAGGCTAAACCTTTGACAGCCGCTGACTTCTCAGCCAGGGTGTTGATAATAATGTAAACCATTGTTCATTCAGGCAGGATGTTGTGGTGAGGTCCAGTTACATTACAATGGAGAAGTAGAGCGCAAAAAAAGGTAAGAAGCAGTGTTGTAGTACTCGATCCCGTCCTCGAGACTACATATTGAGCGTCTTCGTCTTGTCTCGGTGTACTCGGTCAGTGAGGATTCGTCATTTATTCCCGAGACCAGCGGAGTAAAAAAAAAACTCCTAATTATCATCTTCCATTCAGTCAGCGCATAAAACCGCTTCGACAGGCCAAATATGAAACATCAATATCTTAACAGTCTTTATATCTATTATAGACATGTTTGCGCAGTGCCAAACATATTCGCCTTCAGTGTGTGACAGGTTCGTGAGTCCGAAAGGACAGCAACAGTAATACCAGTTTACTCATGTAGGAGAGTGCACTTTTCGTAAAACACAAAGTCCCAGTGGTGTAGTGGAGGGTATACGCAGGTGTAAACAGTATGCTCTCTTTTGTTCAGTTCTTAATCCATTTCAAAGTAGGGTAGTGGAGGTATACGACTTTTAGTACGATAGAGAAATCATGCAAAGTTCCCTACACAATCGCAAAGCACGTGAGATATATTCACACGCCAAACACACAGCCTAGTTTCAACGGAATATCATCTGCAGGCAGCATGAGTTAAGAAGAAAAAAAGTCTCTCAATTGGTTTTTAGCATGGAGCAGCACGCAAAATCGCTAGCCGGTAGGGTAGGAAAGACGTTTCCACGTATGATATCTACCAGCAAATACAAACTAAGGCAACGATGGGTATGCAAACCAGGTATTGCAAAAGTTTAGTCCGAAGTGTTGGCTATTTGTGATGTGCAATTGTCATGATGTGCTGTTTGCATCAGGGGCATAGGCATGAATGGGCCTGGGTGGACAGAGGCCCACCCACTGGGGAGCCAGGCCCTTACAGGCCCACCCACTGGGGAGCCAGGCCCTTACAGGCCCACCCACTGGGGAGCCAGGCCCTTACAGGCCCACCCACTGGGGAGCCAGGTCCTTACAGGCCCACCCACTGGGGAGCCAGGCCCTTACAGGCCCACCCACTGGGGAGCCAGGCCCTTACAGGCCCACCCACTGGGGAGCCAGGCCCTTACAGGCCCACCCACTGGGGAGCCAGGCCCTTACAGGCCCACCCAATCAGATGAATGTGGTTGAAGCATTGTTGTGGATTTAGACCATCAAATGTGTATTTATTTTTTTAATTAAAAAAATGGGGAGGGGGGGATGAAAAAATCCATAGAAAAACTCACAAAAACAAACAGGAAAACACGATTTTTCAGACAGGGTTTTTCATTGGGAACTTTCTAGTTAAATTAGAGCATACCGACTTCTCCAGGCACCACTACACCACTGCATAGGGCCAATGGAAAGACAGCAGTCACACACAGCGTGATGGTAAAGGATCAGCCGTCCATAAACTCTGACATTAATAAGCCAGTAGGTCCCTATCATAAGTAAACAAAAACCATTAAGCATTTCCCAATCGAAATGTACAACTATTACTTCCCATTGCAAAAAAATATTTCATGTTTAGCACACAAAGCAATCAGTGACCTAAAGTTTAAAGTGTAACTGACAGCGCTTTAACAGATATGAAACAGACAATCATAATATCAGTAAAAAAATATAAAATTCCCAGTATGCTTCAAAACCAACTTTATAAGAGGTTTTAAAAATAGTTTTTTTTTCAACGTTCCAAGAAGTACACCAAGGCATTGTTGGCAGAACAGATGCATGCATTTCAATGCATGATTATTATAATTCACTAATACATTTCTTGGTAGTCAAAAACATATTGCCTTCAGGTTGTAAATCACAGCTGGCCCGGTACAGTGTTTTCTGCCTCCATTCAGGATGCACTGTTTCAGTTTCAATGACTGAAATGTAACTAACGCTGGGAATGTCAATTCAATCAAAATAGCAAGGGCAATGATCACAAGTCAGTCATAATTTGGCTAATAGGCTAGTGTATCTATTTATGTAGCTAGCTAAAAACACGGAGCCTAAAGTTAGCTAGATAGCGAGCTATCTGCTAGGAGGATAAGTGGGTGAGTGACTGATTTTTTCCCCCTCATATCGTTTTTCAGTTTTTCATACACAAGGATGCTACAATTCCCCCATCATTTATCAGAGCAATTCTGACGGCCAACTAGCTTAAAACTTATGAGGGTTTGTCTAATGTTTCTTCATTAGATTTTAGCTCATCTTGCTCTGGCTGGCATTAGTTGTTTGATCTTGTTGATGTGCATAACTGAGGGAGAGAGAGACTACCTGTTCATTGTTGTTTGATCAATACATACATTTGCAGAAATCCATTCAGGTGTATTTTGTGGCTTTTGGCGAATGCGTTCTAATGATCTAAAGTCATGCCTATGAACACACAGTCCAGTTGAAAGTGAATGATTGCAGGCCCGTGTGGCAAATGGCTTGTTTGTATGAAGGTCCACTGTAGCTCTGATTGGCTATAAACGCACCGGTCTGTGTAGACTCCGGTCCTGGACAAGACAGATGTTTTTATTCCGTTTTATTTACTGCAGTTTCTATTACTTCTCCAAATGCACAGCCACTATGCCTTGGTATACATAATTCCAAAACATACTAAGAATTTATGAAAATGACCATACTGTATCTAAGTAGTCGCTTGTCAGATTAAAAAAAAAAATCTTCCTTGATGTGTGTATGAACAGATTTGAATAAGATGTCATGTTGTTAAAATGCTGTCAGTTCCACTTTAAATGGAACAATGTTTCACACACGAGTTATTTTAAAAGAGACAACAGCAAGAGAGCTGCAACAAAAAAAACACATTTCTACTCAGCAGATGATTATTTGAAACGTAACTTCTTGATGAAAGTTATTCTTGAAAGGGAGAAGCTAACAAATTAGCAACAACATCCTCTTTGATAACACCTGCAGCAGCCACTGCAAACTAGCCGACAACAAAAGCTAGCTAGCTAGACCGTGGGAAAACTACTGCAAGCTGTTGCACAGTGACCTGTTGGCTTTCAAGAAGGCAGATGTTTCCATAAATTTGAGTAAAAACGGTCCCACTCATTAAGTCAAAATGTGATTGGTTGTTTCCACTGGCACGCCCATTTTATTTTGTGCCCTAATACAGTTGAATAGCAGATGCCTTTATCTAGGTTCTGATGGCCTAGCAAATGGCTGACTAAACTAGCTAGATTTATCTCCCCAGAGACCAGCAAAGAAAAATCCTGATTGGATCTTTTTTTTCTCTTCAGTGTTAACCCTTTCCATTCCACTGAAGCAATTAAATTAGAACATCATTGAAAATAGTAATATAGTTATCATTATAGTTACATTATAATCATTCTTTTATAAATCCTTAGCCCTTCTCTGAAATTGGTCTGAAATATGAGCACAGAAATACTGGACATTTTGGACGATGGTGGTGATTTGACAAAATGTACAATCATGGTCTTGAATTGGACTTTCATTTTTATGGTCTCGGGCTTGACTCGGTCTCAGACCCCTTGTCCCCCTCTAGTCTTGGTCTTGAATCAGTCTCGCTTTAGGTGGTCTTGAACACAACACTGGTAAGAGCTATTAGTCCATCAAATGTATTACTCTGCTATCTGACTAACCTCTAAAGCTAAATATATCCGTTTCATGGTGCTTTTGTTTGCACTAGTAGCTTGGCTCTATTGATGACATTGCAGAGTGTGTAGGCCTTTAAGTAAATGTTAGAAAGGATTGTATCCATTACCACTTTCTTTGTTTAGGACAAACAGTAGAATTCACCTAGTTGCAGTCGTAGATGTGAAACTCCTTCAAAGTAAAGAATAACTATTGTTAAGAATACCACCCTATTGCATGCCTAAAACATCTTCCTCATAAACAACCTCCCTCTCTCTTTGCCAGCTGTTTTTCCAATCACTGTATGATCAAACCATGTCCTTCATTCTTGACAAACAATGGCATCACTTAGTTCATCACGCAAAACAAATAACACAAATATATATCTGGCACCATGAATAAGGACTGAGGAGGTGGAGGAAGGTGGAAGGATGACTTGCTCAGTGGCACCAGGAGATCAGATGCAGGATGGCTTTGTGTGTGACTTCTGTACCCAGAGAGGAGAGGGAAGAGAAGGACAGGACCTAGGCAACCCATTACAGAACAGCAAGAGGTGGCACTGGGCTGCAGGGATGGGAGTGTGTGAGAGAGAGGGTAGTGTGGTGGTCAAAGAGCTCTTTGGCACTCCTTTCAAAGCCTACTCTTTTTAAATATATTTATTTATTTTTACCCCTTTTTTCTCCCCAATTTTCGTGGTATCCAATTGGTAGTAGTTACAGTCTTGTCTCATCGCTGCAACTCCCGTATGGACTCAGGAGAGGCGAAGGTCGAGAGCCATGCGTCCTCTGAAACACAACCCAACCTAGCAGCACTGCTTCTTGACACAATGCAAATCCAACCCGGAAGCCAGCCGCACCAATGTGTCAGAGGAAACACTGTACACCTGGCGACCTGGTCAGCGCCCGGCCCACCACAGGAGTCGCTAGTGCGCGATGAGACAGGGATATCCCTGCCGGCCAAACCCTCCCTAACCCGGACAACGCTGGGCCAATTGTGTGTCGCCCCATGGACCTCTCGGTCGCGGCCGGCTGCGTCAGAGCCTGTGCTCAAACCCAGAGTCTCTGGTGGCACAGCTAGCACTGCGATGCAGCGCCTTAGACCACTGCGCCACCCGGGAAGCCCTCAAAGCCTACTCTTAAACATACAGTGCACACTCATGCAGTCACAAACGCTAATGCAGATGCAGACACACAGACAAGCATGCACACACGCTAGTTGTATGCACACACACATACACACACCCTACTATTATAAAACAAAGCCCCTTGTGGGCTCCTAGGCTTTCCATAGCTCCCAGGCCTGGCGTGTTGTTTTTGTGCCTTGGCTGTGTGAGGACAGGAAGAGATAAAAAGAGCCCCACTCGGGTGTTTACAGCCAACAATGCTGAGCTGAATAGCAGGAGAAGGAGAGGGGAAGAGGCCCAATGGCAGACCGACCAGCCAGCCTGGCCCCTCTGTGAAAAATCACCACGGTGCCAAGAGGACTCTGAAAACAGAAGAGGCAGGGTGAAAAAAAATAAAGAGAGAGGAAGATACAAATGGTTCTAAGAAGAACTACGTAAGAGCACTCTGCAGAACAAAAGCTATTGCTATTGTGTGTGAAAAGCTCTTCATTCTATAACTAAACGCTTCAAATCAACTTTTTAGTGCATAGAAAGTGTGTACACACATCTTCATAGAAAATGTACAACACTAAACTGGTGGGAACACTAGCTGGTGTGGACGGACTGTTGTCTTTGTGAGAACATGCCAATAGACATCTTCAGAGTGCAATAAGTCATTTATGACAGCATGAATCAACATCACATGCAAACAAATGTACATTTAACATATTCATTTACAGAAGAGCACAGAGGTCACTGGTTGCAGCTTTGATTGAACATGTCAAAAACTGTTTATGTTTTTCAACCCAATTCTGGTGTTTTTTAGGGCTAGTAGTTTTTCCTGGTCAGGTATATTTCAGTTAGGCCATAGGCCCTATATGCCCCGTAAGTCAGGTTATAATTGCTACACAAATACAGTCCAATTCTAGTTCTGACTTACTTTTCAGTCTGATTAATATGTTTTGTGTTTCTCTATTTGTCATTTCTACAGGAAGTAGGGAACCATGGGGTCCTGGGGCCCCGGTCTGTGTGTGGTTTTGTGTTTCTGGGGAACAGTTAGTTGGAACACACTTCACGGTCACATTGTTGGCCCGTGTACTGTCAATACTGGCACGGTAAGAAAGACACACAAGAGCTTTGTCCTTCTCCCCATGTTCTTCCCTTTGTTCAGTTCTGAGCTGTCACATGACACAATGGAGAATTTCCTGTTTGTGCTACACTTCTCCTGTTGTTGATCATACAGTAAACTAGTGTTACCTCTGGGAGTCGCGTCTTCTTCGTTATAGGATATCGACATTAGAAGGATATGTCAAGATTGTGCTTCTGTCAGCAAATCTATTTGTTTTTCACAAATTGATCTGTTAAATATTAGATGGTTTTCTTTATCCTTCTGTTTTAAAGTGATTACATTCAATATTTAGTCATTAGCACTAGACAGTTGCAAAGACTCCTGGTTCATTCCACAAAATGAGGGCCTTTGATTTTTTTCAGTAGACATTGTGCACTAAATATTGAATTTTATAAGCCTGTTTTATTAAATAAAGTGCCCTTTAATATATACCACATGGACAATTCAATAAATCAGATTTATTTTATGTGAATAAAGGCTTGCTAAAGTGCAAAAATACTGCATTTTGACATGTCCCCCTGTGTCACCTCTAGGAAGATTTCAACCCCCTTAATCCTAACATTTCTCCACGTTTCACTATCATTGTAGAGCCTTAGTGATTTTGCTGTTTTGACAAAGTCATGTCTGAAGATGATTTACTTCATGTGATTGGTGATTAATTTACGTCTGTCCCTCGTTTTATGGTCAACCCTGTTATGTGCACTGACCTCTTGTTTTAATCAAATCAAATCAAATTTATTTATATAGCCCTTCGTACATCAGCTGATATCTCAAAGTGCTGTACAGAAACCCAGCCTAAAACCCCAAACAGCAAACAATGCAGGTGTAAAAGCACGGTGGCTAGGAAAAACTCCCTAGAAAGGCCAAAACCTAGGAAGAAACCTAGAGAGGAACCGGGCTATGTGGGGTGGCCAGTCCTCTTCTGGCTGTGCCGGGTAGAGATTATAACAGAACATGACCAAGATGTTCAAATGTTCATAAATGACCAGCATGGTCAAATAATAATAAGGCAGAACAGTTGAAACTGGAGCAGCAGCACAGTCAGGTGGACTGGGGACAGCAAGGAGCCATCATGTCAGGTAGTCCTGGGGCACGGTCCTAGGGCTCAGGTCCTCCGAGAGAGAGAAAGAAAGAGAGAATTAGAGAGAGCATATGTGGGGTGGCCAGTCCTCTTCTGGCTGTGCCGGGTGGAGATTATAACAGAACGTGGCCAAGATGTTCAAATGTTCATAAATGACCAGCATGGTTGAATAATAGTAAGGCAGAACAGTTGAAACTGGAGCAGGAGCATGGCCAGGTGGACTGGGGACAGCAAGGAGTCCTCATGTCAGGTAGTCCTGGGACATGGTCCTAGGGCCCAGGCCAGTTGAAACTGGAGCAGCAGCATGGCCAGGTGGACTGGGGACAGCAAGGAGTCATCATGTCAGGTAGTCCTGGGGCATGGTCCTAGGGCTCAGGTCCTCCGAGAGAGAGAAAGAAAGAGAGAAGGAGAGAATTAGAGAACGCACACTTAGATTCACACAGGACACCGAATAGGACAGGAGAAGTACTCCAGATAAACAAACTGACCCTAGCCCCCGACACATAAACTACTGCAGCATAAATACTGGAGGCTGAGACAGGAGGGGTCAGGAGACACTGTGGCCCCATCTGAGGACACCCCGGACAGGGCCAAACAGGAAGGATATAACCCCACCCACTTTGCCAAAGCACAGCCCCCACACCACTAGAGGGAAATCTTCAACCACCAACTTACCATCCTGAGACAAGGCCGAGTATAGCCCACAAAGATCTCCGACACGGTACAACCCAAGGGGGGGAGGAAACCCAGACAGGCCGACCACAACAGTGAATCAACCCACCCAGGTGACGCACCCCCCCAGGGACGGCACGAGAGAGCCCCAGCAAGCCAGTGACTCAGCCCCGTAACAGGGTTAGAGGCAGAGAATCCCAGTGGAAAAGGGGAACCGGCCAGGCAGAGACAGCAAGGGCGGTTCGTTGCTCCAGAGCCTTTCCGTTCACCTTCCCACTCCTGGGCCAGACTACACTCAATCATATGACCCACTGAAGAGATGAGTCTTCAGTAAAGACTTAAAGGTTGAGACCGAGTTTGCGTCTCTGACATGGGTAGGCAGACCGTTCCATAAAAATGGAGCTATATAGGAGAAAGCCCTGCCTCCAGCTGTTTGCTTAGAAATTCTAGGGACAATTAGGAGGCCTGCGTCTTGTGACCGTAGCGTACGTGTAGGTATGTACGGCAGGACCAAATCAGAGAGGTAGGTAGGAGCAAGCCCATGTAATGCTTTGTAGGTTAGCAGTAAAACCTTGAAATCAGCCCTTGCTTTGACAGGAAGCCAGTGTAGAGAGGCTAGCACTGGAGTAATATGATCAAATTTTTTGGTTCTAGTCAGGATTCTAGCAGCCGTATTTAGCACTAACTGAAGTTTATTTAGTGCTTTATCCGGGTAGCCGGAAAATAGAGCATTGCAGTAGTCTAACCTAGAAGTGACAAAAGCATGGATTAATTTTTCTGCATCATTTTTGGACATTTTTGGACAGAAAGTAACACGGTTAATATGGTGAAACTATTCCTTTCTAAATATTTATTTCTAAAGAAACATTGAACATCTAATAGTCAAATCATAGAGTAAAAGCAAATGAGCTGGTTCTACTCTTTTTGGCCATTTTCTGGTGTTTTGTGGTGGAAAACGGAGTGGATCAAGCATAGCACGTCCACCCTGGTACCCATAGGTAGACAGGCTAGAATAACACATCAACCCTGTTACCCATAGGTAGACAGGCTAGAATAACACATCAACCCTGTTACCCATAGATAGACAGGCTAGAATAACACGTCAACCCTGGTACCCATAGATAGACAGGCTAGAATAACACATCAACCCTGGTACCCATAGGTAGACAGGCTAGAATAACACATCAACCCTGGTACCCATAGGTAGACAGGCTAGAATAACACATCAACCCTGGTACCCATAGGTAGACAGGCTAGAATAACACATCAACCCTGGTACCCATAGGTAGACAGGCTAGATATGTTTAAAAATAATAATAATTGTACACCTTTTTTTTAATTCCCTGTTTCACACAAGAAGCTTCCATTCCCCCTCTAACAAGGGGATTTATGGCTGATTTAAGAAGGAATCGTCAACCCTGTTAAGGTGAACCCTGTTACGGTGAACCCTGTTACCGTGAACCCTGTTACTGTGAACCCTGTTACGGTGAACCCTGTTACGGTGAACCCTGTTAAGGTGAACCCTGTTACGGTGAACCCTGTTACAGTGAACCCTGTTAAGGTGAACCCTGTTACGGTGAACCCTGTTACGGTGAACCCTGTTAAGGTGAACCCTGTTACGGTGAACCCTGTTAAGGTGAACGCTGTTACGGTGAACCCTGTTACGGTGAACCCTGTTAAGGTGAACCCTGTTACGGTGAACCCTGTTACGGTGAACCCTGTTAAGGTGAACCCTGTTACGGTGAACCCTGTTACGGTGAACCCTGTTAAGGTGAACCCTGTTACGGTGAACCCTGTTACGGTGAACCCTGTTACGGTGAACCCTGTTACGGTGAACCCTGTTAAGGTGAACCCTGTTAAGGTGAACCCTGTTACGGTGAACCCTGTTACGGTGAACCCTGTTTATTTGGCTCTTTTTTAAATTTGATGTATTTGACCTTTATTTAACTAGGTGATTCAGTTAAGAACATATTCTTATTTACGATGACGTCCTACAAAGGCACTTAATAGACACTTTTTAAAGCCATTTCTTTTAAAATTTCACCTCTTGAGATGGGAAAACTGGTTTTTTGACATTGAACATGTGCTCTTTATGACAGAATGTTATAATTAGGTTACCAATTTACACTTCTCAAAAGGTACTGAATTGGTGGAATGACCTTCCTCATGCATTTTAACATCAACATTTTAATAATTGCCTTTCAATTCACCCATACAATGGTTTTAGGGAGAAAATCCTGAAGTTGATTTATTCTTTTCAAAACTCTTCTTGATTCTTGCACAATGGCAACCACAAAATTGGAAGGGTTGGCTTGACCAATCTTGTCCATCTCTTCCACAAGGCATCATTTAACTGCAGTTGGAGGAAACTGGCCCATATTCCAACAGAGATATGGAACAATGCAACCACACTGGACCTCTCTCAGAACCACCTGAACCTTACTAACCCTCAACACCTCAGACAACTACAGAGGTTGGATCAGCTGGTTAACCTAAATCTCTCAGGAAACTACCTCCCTCTGCTGGAGAAAGGCCACTTCTGCAGCCTGCCCTTCCTGCAGATACTAGACCTCAGTGGTTGCCAACTGACCTCCATGGAGGCTGGAGCTCTGCAGGGTTTACCCAGGTTAGGGAAGCTGTTTCTGGGGCACAACATACTGCAAGCCCCCCTGTCTGTCTCTGCTCAAACTATATCCTTCCTGGATCTCAATGGGAACCAAGAGCTTGACCATGGCTCTGATGATACGTCAACAGAAATTAGAAGACCATTCCATAGGAAACTGTTAGAGGTCATTGAACATCCCAGCCCAACTCCAGCTAACTCAATGACTACAACTAATGGTATGGATCTCAGTTATATAACGTACATCTGCTTCATTATATCAATTCATTTCTATGTACTTAGTATCAATTATCTGTTGTCACTCTTACTCACGTGGTCTTTGCTGTTTTGGCAGTGAACATCAGAATAATGATTTGAGCAGTAAAAGCTATTCCCTTCTCCCAACAGGCAGTGAGGATGGTGGTCAGAGCCGTTTCTCCAAAAGCTGGCAGTACCTGGTAGCAGTACTGGTGTCAGCCATCTCCCTCTCCCTCCTCATCGCTGTCCTGGCCAAATGCCAGCTGGTCCGCCGCTACCTGGCCAGTTACCGTCACACCCGGCTGATCGAGGGGGACACAGCCAGCCAGTGTGACCCCAACAGCCTGGAGGTAGGCTTCTCTATGCACAACCATGGGGGACAGGCACGGAGCCCCCACCCTGCTGCTGTCCCCCAGGGAGAGATGTACATGGAGGATGAGGAGGATGATGATGATGGCTTCATAGAGGATAACTACATACAAGCCAGCGAGAGGGAGAGGGCTAAGAGGGCACTGGAACTGCAGGAGGAGGAGGAGGAGGATGACATGGTATTTTCCATTGGCTAGAAGAGGTGGAATGGGAGGGGAGAGAGAAATTAGAAAGAAAGACAGACAGACATACATACAGAGAGAGAGAGGTCACTGTAGCCAATTTGGACACTGATTAGGGCCAATGCTGATGTCAAATATATGCATGTTGTCATGACGTTGGCCTGGGGGTAGGTTTATGACAGTCATAAATACCTCTTCCCCCCATTTTCCTCTCTCTACCCTACTGATGTTACATTTGCAAAACCCTTGGTTAACAGAGATTCTGGGAAAATCAGAAGGTGGGGGGAAATGAACTATATTCTGGTAATCTGACCAATGGAACATATGCGGTGGTACTTAATGAATATGATGTCAGTTCGGTTGTCATCTGAGACATTCTCATCAATGATAAGATTACATAAACTCTACAGTGGAAAGTCTACACATCAGAGTTATCGGATTCACATGGAATTGTTGTTCAATATAGATGTTTGAATATGAAATTATTTGTGATGGGATGAAATGTGATTTTAGCTTCTAAAATGTGAGATTTGGGTTTTCATAAGGTAGGGCTCTGCTCAATCAGTGGCCCGCCCCTGTGAAGGGACGTGGGCTATAAAACTTATCAAACAAGCCCTCCTCTCCCTTCCTATATAAAGCCTTGATGACAATATAACCTCCTGTTCCGAGGATGTGAGGACGGCGGTCTGATGTCAGAATGGTTCAGATAATAACTACAGAACGAAGCCAACATCAGCATGAGCTTTGGTTGCGAATGGTATGAACTTTGAACTCTTATTCACTACAGAAGTGATACCTCCTAGCCATTGAGTTAGCAACAGCAGCTGCAAATTCATGTTAGGAAGGAACAGACAGAGTATTCCATCTACCACACAACAACGTTACTACAACGTATCCACTTTACCAGCAGAAACATTCTTCAACGGACCAACCTACCGAAGCGCAGCTCAGAGTAAATATTTATTGCATTTTCCTTTTCCAAATGGGCGGTAATTTAGAATGCATAAGGTACTGTATTTACGATAGCACAGCTTCGCCCTTTGTTCCTCAGTCTTCCCGCTCTTTCACTCAAACCCAGACCCTTTTATTTTGTGTAACAAGCTGTCATATCTGTTCTGCCCGCTAGGAACGTTTTCCTTTATGACGTAATTTGTAATCCAGTTATGATTTAATTATGTGTATGTGTAATTCTGTGTGATTGGTTAGGTATTGAGTAAATATATAATTAAACCCAATTTTGTATTGCTGATTCAACTTGTTAGCCAGGGTTCGTGCAGATAACCAAGAATTTACAACTTTCAGATGAGACTGAATTAAGATGACGATTAATATTGACTGGTATTGATGTAAAATATTACTAGGTCTTTAAGTTTATTCGGAAGATAACAGCTCTATAAATATATTTTTTGGTGCCCCGACTCTCTAGTTAATGACTGATTAGCTCAATCAGGTAATATTAATTATGGAGAAATAAGTTTATAGTTTATAGTTTAAAGTTTATAAGCATGTCATATCACTTTTTCCGGCATAGCCAAAGACATGACGATGTCTATCTCCATCATCTTGGGAGGGAAAAAACAGTCACAGATGAATACAAAACTGACAATAGCAATCTCTCTCAGAGCAGAGCCAACTCAGTGTAGCTTTGCAATAGGGTACCTGTGGATGTGTGTCTTTCATTGGAATTCCAAATAGGGTTGATTTTGTACGGACTTGAAATACAAATATATTTGAAAATTATTATAGAAAGTGGATCAAATAATCAATCAATTTGTTTTGAGTTTGCTTTTTTGAGTTCCGGCATAATTTTTTTTTTTTGGGGGTGTGCTTGCACTCCACTTTCATACATTTGTAGATCAAATAAACGTTTTTAAGTTCAATAGCACACTTCTGTAGAAAAAGCCATCAAATTATTTTGAAACACAGGTATGCATCGATCTATAATAAGGTATAACAATGTTTTATATAGTACAATAAGACAAACACTCCTGGTAGTAGTTTATGCATAACCTCAGTAGAGCAGAAGATAATCGATACCGTGGTATATAAACCCATTCATTGATGTAGCGACTCGCGCACAGACTGACTGTCCACACCGTGGGTTGGTTTTGCATGCTCTGTTGGGTTGAAAGCTGCTCGACAGTTTTGACGACGAAATACTACCCGGAAAAGAGCCGTGGCGTGGTTTAGACAACAGAGACAGAGCGATAGGAGGTTCACTGGATAAAATGTTGTAAGGGATATTGAACGTCAAAACATCAGTATATTGTCCGTTATTCGTTTATCAGGATGTCGGCGTCTGCTATATTTATTCTGGATCTTAAAGGCAAGGTGAGTTGAGATTTGACAGTTTACGTGGCGGAGAAGTTTATTGTTAAGGCATCGAGATCAACAGCGCTGAGCACAGGCTGCACCTGCCAGTGTAGCGCAGTAATCCGTGCGTAAAACTATAAATAAAAATAAATAAAAATATGAAAGATAGCGGTAGGGCAGGCTATAGTAAAATTACACACCTGTTTATTATCTTTGATTACTTACAACTAAATGTCGTTGTTTATTTCTGAATAAGTCAATGTCATTACATTCACAGCACAGCTATTTAACTTCGTGATCGGCTCAATTTTCCGTAGTTTTTTTTTGTCGGCAGAGAAATAGCAATCTACCTCAGCACTCTCTGAACCCTACACCTACATCAAATAAAACAAATTTCTTGATAAGTTATTTCTCAATCACTTATACACATTCTCAGCAGGTGTAGGCAGTGGCGTGTCCAGAGCATTTTAAATGGGGTGGCACAGACCCGGTTTTTAACCTTAATCAATGCTAGGTAGATTATTTCAATATCGTTATGATGGTTCAACGCCATTGGAGGCTGGTGACTTGAACAATCGAGGAGGATAGGAGACTCACAGCATAGGCGTGGACAGCACAGATGACAAAACTTGTTTTTTTTTTTAATCGAGGGAGTAGCAGTGTGCAGGACAGGCTCACCGTGGATGGATGGTGTGGGAGAAGAACTAAATAAACTCTTCCATTCAAGGCAGGATAGGATGCTACTGATAAAGATGTGCAGTTAGTTTAAACAGCCAGCACATACGTGCTAATGTTATCACTCCTCCCCCTATTTATTGCAGGATTGTGACTTGTGATTAATCAACATTGACACTAGTTCTTTACAGTCTAAACAACAATAGATAATTGAGTAAAGGTAAAGGTGAACAACCAAAATAATGATATCCCAGAGGTAGCCAACCTTGCTCCACTGACCCCTGCTCTTTACAGGGTGACCAGATGTCAGTTCCAGACCAGCAATAGTCCACTTGATTATCAACTCATTACAGTAGGTTTGACAAGTTGAATCGGGCGTGTTATTGCTGGGCTGAAACAGAACCCTGCACACCCAGCAGACCTCCAGCAGGGTTGACCTGCTCCTGTTATAGAAGGTATATATATACACATTGTGTGTGATGTTTTAACTGCATTTTTGTATACAACATTTGCTAACATACTGTATAATCCATGATATACGTTATACCCTTTAGTCTCAGTCTTGGGACATTCATTGGGACCTCGCTCTTCATCTGCAAACAGGCTTTCACAGCTTTCCATATGAGTTCCCAGTTGTTTTGTACGTGTAATTAAGAGTTGGGATTATGATGAATTGTTTAGCTAGCTACATGTCTAAACAAAAGACTCCACTATGAGAGGAACCATTTCACTGTACCATTTACACCTTCTGTATCCTGTGGATGTGACAAATAAACTTAGATTTGATTTGATATAGTGTGTGTTTACCAGAGACGGTAATGTGAAGAACAACATGACCTGCACCAAAATCAGATTAGGATAAAGGCCAAGGACTAGAAGTGTATTTTCACTACTACTTTTTGCTGCCACTTTTAGTCTTGAAATCTTTGGTTGTTTACAATACTGTGAATCCTCAAAGAGACGGGTGTGAACCATGCTGAATGGGTGTAGACAAAGAAAAGGTCTCCAGTAGGTGTACCAAAACATTCACAGGCCATTTTCTCAACAGTGGGGTTACACGTTTTTCAAAATGACTTTCTCATTGTTCCTCAACTGCAGTGCATGATATACAATTTTCTAGCCTGGAGTCTCTACTTTTGTCCAATGTAAAAAACTATTTCAAATGTTGCTGCATATGACCTAATCCAGGTGGTGGGTCACATGTAGCTAAGTGCTTTCTCATTGGCTAAACTAGGCTCGTAATAAAATCAAATCAAAATGAATATTTACGGATCCCATACAAGTTTGTAATGAAGGCACATTAAAGTTGACATGTTCAAGAAAGCATTTCTGAAAGAAAAAACATAAATGTCCCTCAAACAGCCTTACTGTCAAGTAGAAACTTGCGTCATCTGCCCCCATCGGGCTTGCATGTCACGTTTAATGTCTTATTAGGCAACTCTACGAACACAAGATAAGGTGCATTAATAGCCTAGTTTAATTGGCTCGTTCATGGTAAGAGGTTTACATACAAAGTGTGGGGTACCTGCTCACCCAGACAGCAGACTATAGGCTAATCAAGCCAAACCTGACTTTCCTTCTTTGTGTGGTTGTGGTAATAATATTGTGGAGAATGAGATCCTGAGGTTGTTATTAAGGGGATGGGTCCCTGGATCCCTATCAGTGCTAAAGCCTTTTCTGCCCTCAGGCCTTCTCCCTGCTAAAACCAACCCAGATGGGCTGTACTGGAGGCTGAGGATATCTATCTATGTATCTATCCATCGATCGAGGCTAGAGTGTCTGGATACAGTCACTGTGTCAACGCATTGTGTGTTTGGTCTTGAAGTTTGAGATGTTACGAAGGTCACTTTTTATGCTGTATTGGTCAACTGAATGCGTCGTCCTTTGAAATATATTGTTGTGCTGATAAATGGCTGCTTTGTTTTTCACACTGACTACAATCATGTATTTGAAATAAAACGTTTACACCAACACACTGATGAATGAGCCCGAGCGGTTTTAATGAGCGAATTATACAACTGGAGCATCTATAACGTTACTCTACTTTGTGTACCCTGCACATGCAATTCTGGATGTGTGTACACTAGGCTACTTTTAAACTACACTCTCACGTTTGCTGGCTTAAGTAATATACAGTGCATTCGGGAAGTATTCAGACCCCTTGACCTTTTCCACATTTTGTTACTTTACAGTCTTATTATAAAATGGATTTAAAAGAGCTTTTTTTCCTCATCAGTCTACATACAATACCCCTTAATTACAAAGCAAAAACTGTTTTTTAGAAATTGTTGCAAATTATTACAAATGAAAAACTGATATCACATTTACATACATATTCAGACCCTTTACTCAGTACTTTGTTGAAGCACCGTTGGCAGCGATTACATCCTTTAGTCTTCTTTTGTATGACTACAAGCTTGGCACGCGTGTATTTGGGGAGATCCTCTCAACATCTGTGAGGTTGGATGGGGAGCGTTGCTGCACAGCTATTTTCAGGTCTCTCCAGAGATGTTCGTTCGGGTTCAAGTCTGGGCTCTGGCTGGGCCACTCAAGGACATTCAGAGACATGTCCTGAAGCCAATTCTGCGTTGTCTTGGCTGTGTGCTTAGAGTCGTTGTCCTGTTGGAAGGTAAACTTTGGCCCCAGTCTGAGGTCCTGAGCGCTCTGGAGTAGGTTTTCATCAAGGATCTCTATACTTTGCTTTAATCTTTCCCTCTATTCTGACTAGTCTCCCAGTCCCTGCCGCTGAAAAACATCCCCAGAGTATGATGCTGCCACCACCGTGCTTCACCGTAAGGATGGTGCCTGGTTTCCTCCACACATGACGCTTTGCATTCAGGCCAAAGAGTTGGTTTCATCAGACCAGAGAATCTGGTTTCGCATAGTCTGAGAGTCCTTTAGATGGCTTTGGCAAACTCCAAGCGGGCTGTCATGTGATTTTTTTACTAAGGAGTGGCTTCCATTTGGCAACTCTACTATAAAGGCCTGATTGGTGGAGTGCTGCAGATATGTTTTCCTTCTAGAAGGTTCTCTCATCTCCACAGAGAAACTCTAAAGCTCTGTCAGAGTGACCATCGGGTTCTTGGTCACCTCCCAGACCAAGGCCCTTCTAACCCCGATTGCTCAGTTTGGCCTAGCGGCCAGCTCTAGGAAGAGCCTTGGTGGTTCCAAACTTCTTCCATTTAAGAATGATGGAGGTCACTGGGATTTTGGGGACCTTCGATGCTGCAGAAATGTTTTGGTACCCTTCCCCAGATCTGTGCCTCGACACAATCCTGTCTCTGAGCTCTACGGACTCTTCCTTCGACCTCATAGCATGGTTTTTGCTCTGACATGCACTGTCAACTGTGGGACCTTATGTAGACCGGTGTGCCTTTTCCAAATCATGTCCAACAATTGAATTTACCACAGGTGGACTCCAATCAAGTTGTAGGAACATCTCAATAATGATCAATGGAAGCAAGAGGCACTTAAGCTCAATTTCAAACCCTCATAAGAAAGGGTATGAATTCTTATGTAAATAAGGTATTTCTGTTTTTCATTTGTAAAACGTTAGCTAACCTTTCTAAAAACCTGTTTTCGCTTTTTCATTATGGGGTATTGTGTGTAGATTGATGAGGAAAAACATGTATTTAATCCATTCTAGAATAATGCTGTAATGTTAGAAAATGTGGAAAAGGGGAAGGGGTCTTAAACACAGATAGCCTGACGTGATGGGACATGGTCATAAATATAACCTGACATTTGTTTTCAAGGCGAAATATAGTGGCCATGGTGTGTGTTTGACTGTCAAACCATGTCATTCTCGGAGGGGAAAGTCATTTTAGACCCTCTGGTAGCGTCATAGATTTTTCATGGAACGTTTACCTCTAAATCACTAAGCTCGTTTCCCAACGGTACCCTATTCCTGATGCAGTGCACTACTTTTGACCCCTGTTCAAAAGTAGTGCACTACGTAGGGAATAGCGTGCCATTTGAGATGGAACCTGAGGGATCTCTGGTCTGTTTACCTTAACTGAGATGTCATACAGAGACGGTAGTTCACATTGATTGTAAACATTGTAAACAATGCCCCATTGACAATAACCAGTGTCCCATTGCCAAACAAACATCCCCTGGCTGAATCATCCCATCATTTTTAAAGGGATATGGTGTGTGTGTCTGTGAGTGAATAAACCAGGCCCTCATAGTCGGCCAGTGTGTTTTACTATTTGTCAGCCAAAAGTGGCACTGAATTTGAACCATAAGCCTGCTTTCATATTCCCAGACATGTCTCTCATTCAATCTCTAGCCCTTCCCACACCACTGCAGCAGTCTGACAGATCTGTCTGTGTCTGGTCTCTGTAGTACTGTAACAAGATGCACTGGCTAACTCCATTGGAGTTGCTGTGTGTGTGTGTGTGTGTGTGTGTGTGTGTGTGTGTGTGTGTGTGTGTGTGTGTGTGTGTGTGTGTGTGTGTGTGTGTGTGTGTGTGTGTGTGTGTGTGTGTGTGTGTGTGTGTGTGTGTGTGTGTGTGTGTGTGTGTGTCCTTAGGTTCACCTTTTTAAAGTTATCAGAATATTAGTCTCACGGTACCCAGACCCCCAACACTGTATCATGGCTGGAGTCTAGGCTAGCAGAATACAAATGTAATGGTTCAACAGAGAAAGTGTTTTAATGAAAAACAAAAGGTGGCTGGAGTGAGGTTTGTTAGCTCAGGATGACTGCAGACAGTGGCTGGGGATTAAAACAAGAATGACCATGATGAAGGGTTGGCGACAAATGGGTTTTGAACAATATTTTAACTTTTTATTTCCTTGAACCTCAATGGCAGTTTAATGTACTTTTTAAGCAGAAGCCAAACACGTCCTCCAAAGCCATATTTATTCTCAAAATGGTAATAATTGTGATCACTGAAATCTATCATTTTTCTCTACGTTCTTAACATTCAGGTAGTGTTTGTGTTTCCTGCAAGGGCAGACTGCTTTTTATATGCAACAACCTTTGAAATGTCTGTCCATCTGTCTGGGGTTCCGCCTGTCCATATCCTTTCACTGTGTGATGAGTTTTTCATTTTGGTATTTCCTTTGTCTTATTGGTTATTTCCTCCTCTTTTGTTGTCTCTGCCCTGTGTGATCTCCTCGGCACAGAGGCCCCTCTAGTACAGAGGGTTGTAAGGCCATGTCTTCAGTGTGTGAGATCCCTCAAGCATAGGCTTTGATCTCTTTCAACACTTATTTCAGAGTGTGAGGGCTCCAGCCCAGCGACTCTCAATACTGACTCATCTTGTTATTGGCGTTGGAATGAGTGTGTGTGTGTGTGTGTGTGTGTGTACATTTTATTATACTTGTGAGTACCAGAAGTCCTCAAAAGAATAGGAAACCAACTAAAATTGAAAGACATTTTGCCGGCCTCACATGTAAAAAAGGCTATTTAAGGCTTAGGTCTAGGTTTAGGGTTAGCAGTTAGGTTTAGAGTTAAGGTTAGGGTAATGGTTAGGTTTAGAGTTTGGGTTGGAGGTTAGGGTAATGGTTAGGCTTAGGTTTAGGTTTAGGGAAAATAGGATTTTGAATGGGAATCAATTGTTGGTCCCCAAAAGTCCTCACAAGCAGTGGCAATTTTATCATGTAAATCTTGGTGGGGCAAAAAAAAAAAATTGTGGGATGCATGTCAGCAAAGCCACTACACAACACTCAACAATACATTAATTGCACTATAACGGTGACAAACGTGGCCCAGAAACTGTTAGGGCCTACATAAAGCTGCCCCAACAGCAGCGTCCCAACAGCAGTCCCATCACCATACCACTGCTACACCTGGCTATCAGCGGAGCCTTGTTTGGCAGCGAAACAGTTCATTCAGCCTCATTTACTGCCTTTAAAAAACATGATATGGTTGACTTGCTTAAACAATTGTGGTTTCTACAGACAATTGAGACGTACAAACTATGGCATAAAGGGACGACGAGGCAATCCGTAATTTCGATTAAGACATTAATGAGCGAGCTAGGACGGATGTAGTCAATATGACTATTTGTTCAGCACTTTTGAAATGTACAGCGACAGAATTCAGAACATGGTATGTTCTTACAGTGTTTTCCCTGTACACCAAGTCAGAACCGAAGGATAAATAAAGGGGGCATATAAGCAGACAATGAAAGCCCTTACAATATTTGTTGATTACATTTCTCTAGAACAGGTTATTGGCTAATGTGCACCACCAAGTCAGAACAGTAGGCGAAATGAAGACAAATCAAATCAAATCACATTTTATTTGTCACATACACATGGTTAGCAGATGTTCATGCGAGTGTAGCGAAATGCTTTATACAGTTGCCATTCATACAGGTAACGAGTGGAGGACAGAGGAGCCTCTTAAAGAAGAAGTTACAGGTCTGTGAGAGCCAGAAATCTTGCTTGTTTGAAGGTGACCAAATACTTATTTTCCACCATAATTTGCAAATAAATTCATAAAAAATCAGACAATGTGATTTTCTGGATTTTTTTTCTCATTTTGTCTGTCATAGTTGAAGTGTACCTATGATGAAAATTACAGGCCTCTCATCTTTTTCAGTGGGAGAACTTGCACAATTGGTGGTTGACTAAATACATTTTTGCCCCACTGTACTTAGTATTACTTTTCTTATCTACAGCATACATATCTCTCTGGATATTACATAATTTATGCATCAGCATACAAGACATTTCTGGACACACCTTGTCGTGCTGTGCTCACTTGAACATGAAGTTGGCGCGGCGTTCCTTCGTATACAAACGTTGTTATCAAAGTCTGGCATTCTACATTTACATTTACATTTAAGTCATTTAGCAGACGCTCTTATCCAGAGCGACTTACAAATTGGTGCATTCACCTTATGACATCCAGTGGAACAGCCACTTTACAATAGTGCATCTAAATCTTTTAAGGGGGGGGTGAGAAGGATTACTTTATCCTATCCTAGGTATTTCTTAAAGAGGTGGGGTTTCAGGTGTCTCCGGAAGGTGGTGATTGACTCCGCTGTCCTGGCGTCGTGAGGGAGTTTGTTCCACCATTGGGGGGCCAGAGCAGCGAACAGTTTTGACTGGGCTGAGCGGGAACTGTACTTCCTCAGTGGTAGGGAGGCGAGCAGGCCAGGGGTGGATGAACGCAGTGCCCTTGTTTGGGTGTAGGGCCTGATCAGAGCCTGGAGGTACTGAGGTGCCGTTCTCCTCACAGCTCCGTAGGCAAGCACCATGGACTTGTAGCGGATGCGAGCTTCAACTGGAAGCCAGTGGAGAGAGCGGAGGAGCGGGGTGACGTGAGAGAACTTGGGAAGGTTGAACACCAGACGGGCTGCGGCGTTCTGGATGAGTTGTAGGGGTTTAATGGCACAGGCAGGGAGCCCAGCCAACAGCGAGTTGCAGTAATCCAGACGGGAGATGACAAGTGCCTGGATTAGGACCTGCGCCGCTTCCTGTGTGAGGCAGGGTCGTACTCTGCGGATGTTGTAGAGCATGAACCTACAGGAACAGGCCACCACCTTGATGTTAGTTGAGAACGACAGGGTGTTGTCCAGGATCACGCCAAGGTTCTTAGCGCTCTGGGAGGAGGACACAATGGAGTTGTCAACCGTGATGGCGAGATCATGGAACGGGCAGTCCTTCCCCGGGAGGAAGAGCAGCTCCGTCTTGCCGAGGTTCAGCTTGAGGTGGTGATCCGTCATCCACACTGATATGTCTGCCAGACATGCAGAGATGCGATTCGCCACCTGGTCATCAGAAGGGGGAAAGGAGAAGATTAATTGTGTCGTCTGCATAGCAATGATAGGAGAGACCATGTGAGGTTATGACAGAGCCAAGTGACTTGGTGTATAGCGAGAATAGGAGAGGGCCTAGAACAGAGCCCTGGGGGACACCAGTGGTGAGAGCACGTGGTGAGGAGACAGATTCTCGCCACGCCACCTGGTAGGAGCGGCCTGTCAGGTAGGACGCAATCCAAGCGTGGGCCGCGCCGGAGATGCCCAACTCGGAGAGGGTGGAGAGGAGGATCTGATGGTTCACAGTATCGAAGGAAGCCGATAGGTCTAGAAGGATGAGAGCAGAGGAGAGAGAGTTAGCTTTAGTAGTGCGGAGCGCCTCCGTGATACAGAGAAGAGCAGTCTCAGTTGAATGACTAGTCTTGAAACCTGACTGATTTGGATCAAGAAGGTCATTCTGAGAGAGATAGCGGGAGAGCTGGCCAAGGACGGCACGTTCAAGAGTTTTGGAGAGAAAAGAAAGAAGGGATACAGGTCTGTAGTTGTTGACATCGGAGGAATCGAGTGTAGGTTTTTTCAGAAGGGGTGCAACTCTCGCTCTCTTGAAGACGGAAGGGACGTAGCCAGCGGTCAGGGATGAGTTGATGAGCGAGGTGAGGTAAGGGAGAAGGTCTCCGGAAATGGTCTGGAGAAGAGAGGAGGGGATAGGGTCAAGCGGGCAGGTTGTTGGGCGGCCGGCCGTCACAAGACGCGAGATTTCATCTGGAGAGAGAGGGGAGAAAGAGGTCAGAGCACAGGGTAGGGCAGTGTGAGCAGAACCAGCGGTGTCGTTTGACTTAGCAAACGAGGATCGGATGTCGTCGACCTTCTTTTCAAAATGGTTGACGAAGTCATCTGCAGAGAGGGAGGAGGGGGGGGGGATTCAGGAGGGAGGAGAAGGTGGCAAAGAGCTTCCTAGGGTTAGAGGCAGATGCTTGGGATTTAGAGTGGTAGAAAGTGGCTTTAGCAGCAGAGACAGAAGAGGAAAATGTAGAGAGGAGGGAGTGAAAGGATGCCAGGTCCGCAGGGAGCCGAGTTTTCCTCCATTTCCGCTCGGCTGCCCGGAGCCCTGTTCTTTCTCTTCTCTGGATTTTTGATGCTTTCAAGACAACAGGGAACTCTGAAAAAAACAAGGTTGAATCATGATGACGTCAGTGATCTTCAGGTCGTATCGCTAGAAAGAGGTGCAACTTCTGGATTTTCAATTCGAGTTGGATGACCGTTCAAAAGTAATTTTCCCAGTCTGAGCTAATTTTCTCCCGATTTCCCAGTTGTCTCGAACTCCCTGAAGTAAGATTTCGCAGTTCTGAGTATACAGTTTTGAGCGCGGCACAAATTATGCTTCATTGACAGCATGGCCAATGTTGAATGTTTATAGTTTTTTTATTGGAAAAGAGACCCTTTATCCCCTTAGGACAACACACACATCCACTCCACTGAATAGCAGGCTAGTGATTTCTTTGCAATGCTTGCAGTTAATCACTGATTCCTTCCCAACCACTCTTTGTTGAATTTGCGATTTCCATCTTGTTGTGTAATGTTTATGACCGATTAGCGCCGATACGTTTTATTTCATTTCTCCTCATTATTTGTCTTTATATGACAAGGATTAAAAAGGATTTGCCAGTAGATTGTCAAGTTGATTCATGAGGATGACAGCTAGCTAAGATTTTAAGTATGATGTTGACATGATCAGTCCAATCAAAGCTACTGTAGATGTAACGTGATTTGACGTCATTTTATCTGTGGCCAATGACCTTGAGCCTTCTTGGATGGGCACTTCTAATGTAACTCTATGGCAGCACCCAAGGGGCTTGCATTTTTTACCTTTACCCATAGACTTGGCGGTGACGTAGTGTCCCCATGAGTGACGGAACACTGAGCCAATCACAGTGCAACTAGAGAACATGACCAACACCTTCGCTCTGTATTTTCCACTGGCTGCCCTACCACCACAGAAAGCACTGAGCTGGGCTGAAACACCTGCATTTTGAAGCTGCCTTACTCAAGAAAGCAAAAAACGGCTTTGTTGACGCAATTACTTATTTTTTTATATATATTTTTATACATTGTTTACCAACTGAAATGTGTCATGTGTTAATGCCAAAATAACATGCAAAACAAGCAC
Organism: Oncorhynchus gorbuscha; assembly: GCF_021184085.1. NCBI lineage: Eukaryota > Metazoa > Chordata > Actinopteri > Salmoniformes > Salmonidae > Oncorhynchus > Oncorhynchus gorbuscha. The sequence goes on from NC_060178.1 coordinate 45,297,512, forward strand.
TTTTTTATTTATATATTTTTTGGCTTAAAATGTGGGGCTCAAAACAGATGGGGCTCAAAACAGCTGGGGCTCAAAACAGCTGGGGCTCAAAACAGCTGGGGCTCAAAACAGCTGGGGCTCATAACAGCTGGGGCTCAAAACAGGTGGGGCTCTGCCACTGCTTATTATACAATAAGACATAGGTGTGTGAGAGAGAGAGAAAGTGATGCTTCCCTCGGGCCACTCCAGTGTATATTGCACAATGCTGTTATTGAGTGGTGTGATCACAAGACTAGTTATTTACTGTTTCTGAACAGTGGTCTTCCTGGCAGAGGCTGCTGCCCATTTCGACAGACAATTTTATGATGTTACACAACTTACCGCTGAGCCGTCAGAACGAGGGGAAAGACATATGGCTCCATTTTTGGATCTTTTTCAATTTGTACTGTTGCATATTTTCCACTATGGACTCCTTGGAAAACATTTAGATTGAAATATACGAAATATCTAAATGAAGATGAACTGAATTGAATAGAAAATGAATGTACATCAATGTGTTACAATGCCCTTTGTCACGTTATCTAATTGGCCAGGCGTTGATATGTCGTAACTACAAGAGCAACATGGACATGTTGCAAATCTTCACCCTCTATTTTAATAATAATAATAATAATATAATAATAATATAATAATATAATAATAATAATAATAATATAATAATAATATAATAATAATAATAATAATAATAATAATAATATATAATAATAATAATAATATATGCCATTTTCATGTTATGTGTTTTCCTTGTAGGTGTTGATAAGTCGTAACTACATGGGAAACATGGACATGAATGAGATCGACCATTTCATGCCTATAATGATGAGGATGGAGGACGACGCAGACACGTCGCCCCTGGTGACCAGCGGCTCCTCACACTTCCTGTGGATCAAACACAGCAACCTCTACCGTATCCTGTCCAAGCAGGAAGTCCTGTTACTGCTCAGCCGGTCAGGCCGTCTGTCTCAGCCTCTGTTTCGCTCACGAGACGCATCTCACAATTCACAGTTCACATCCTCACTGCATACATGCAGATTCATGATGTCGTGCTGTGTACAGTACAAGTCAAAAGTTTGGACACACCTACTCATTCAAGGGTTTTTCTTTATTTTACACTTTTCTACATTGTAGAATATTAGTGAAGACATCAAAGCTATGAAATAACACATAGTAGTAACCAAAAAAGTGTTAAACAAATATATTTGAGATTATTCCACCCTTTGCCTTGATGACAGCTTTGCACACTCTTGGCATTCTCTCAACCAGCTTCATGAGGTAGTCACCTGGAATGCATTTAAATTAACAGGTTTACATTTTTAAAAGTTTATCTGTTTTGGTAAAAAGCTGAGGGATGGGGCTGGAGAAATGTAACCACTCAAATTCATAGACAGAGCTATGGATGCAAGGGCTGACCATCCCATGATATCAAATTATAGTTTTAACCATGTTTTGAGGCTATCTAGTGTTTGTTTACATTTAGTTTGTTTACAAACATTGGAGTAAAGCAAGCTTATATTTTGGGTTCTGTTGGGATAAGGCAGTTGAACTAAGGCATTTCTAAGTTATATTCTTCAAGAGTCAATCGGTATGTATCATTAATTTACAAGTCCAAAAATAGATGTAGCAACTGCAGATTGTAAATGCTCCATTTGATAGATTTAAAACAGCAGTGGCACAGTACCTTTTTCTGTTCAACAATGTAGTACGTACTTAACAGTCGTCCTTTAGTGGTGGCAATGACCAAGAAGAATGCCAACGCTGCTCTGGTATACTCCTTCCTCTACAAAATAGTACAGGTGAGTGTGTGCTTCACTGACAATACCTACTATAATACACTGTGCTTACTATTCTGGTATTGTATTGATCTTGTATTTAAGTTGTCTGTAAATCTGTAGGTGTTTAAGGAGTACTTTAAGGAGCTGGAGGAGGAGAGCATCCGTGACAACTTTGTGATTGTGTATGAGCTGATGGACGAGGTCATGGACTTTGGCTTTCCCCAGACCACAGACAGCAAGATCCTGCAAGAGTGAGTAGAGGACTCGGTTACAGTCAAGACTACAGTCTGGCCTGGGAGGCTTGGCATTTTAGACTGCAACACAGGGACAATGCTAAAACAGACTACCATCCAACAGACTACCATAGTGCTGAGTAGGCTACAGTATAAAGTTCAAAGGCCTTAGCTCAGCTGTTCCGGAACTAGGGGTCGTGACCCCAGGTGGGGTCACTTGATATGAAAATGGGGCATGCGGGAGAATTTACAAAATATATATACATATACACTGCTCAAAAAAATAAAGGGAACACTTAAACAACACAATGTAACTCCAAGTCAATCACACTTCTGTGAAATCAAACTGTCCACTTAGGAAGCAACACTGATTGACAATAAATTTTCACATGCTTTTGCGCAAATGGAATAAACAACAGGTGGAAATTATAGGCAATTAGCAAGACACCCCCAATAAAGGAGTGGTTCTGCAGGTGGTGACCACAGACCACTTCTCAGTTCCTATGCTTCCTGGCTGATGTTTTGGTCACTTTTGAATGCTGGCGGTGCTTTCACTCGAGTGGTAGCATGAGACGGAGTCTACAACCCACACAAGTGGCTCAGATAGTGCAGCTCATCCAGGATGGTACATCAATGCGAGCTGTGGTAGGAGGGCAAAAACCCAGCAGTAGAACCCCTACCTCCGCCTTTGTGGAAGGAGGAGCAGGAGGAGCACTGCCAGAGCCCTGCAAAATGACCTCCAGCAGGCCACAAATGTGCATGTGTCTGCTCAAACAGACTCCATGAGTGTGGTGTGAGGGCCCGACGTCCACAGGTGGGGGTTGTGCTTACAGCCCAACACCGTGCAGGACGTTTGGCATTTGCCAGAGAACACCAAGATTGACAAATCCGCCACTGGTGCCCTGTGCTCTTCACAGATGAAAGCAGGTTCACACTGAGCACATGTGACAGACGTGACAGTCTGGAGACGCCGTGGAGAACGTTCTGCTGCCTGCAACATCCTCCAGCATGACCGGTTTGGCGGTGGGTCAATCATGGTGTGGGGTGGCATTTCTTTGGGGGGCCGCACAGCCCTCCACGTGCTCGCCATAGGTAGCCTGACTGCCATTAGGTACCGAGATGAGATCCTCAGACCCCTTGTGAGACCATATGCTGGTGCGGTTGGCCCTGGGTTCCTCCTAATGCAAGACCTCATGTGGCTGGAGTGTGTCAGCGGTTCCTGCAATTTTTTTAAAATTTTACCTTTATTTAACCAGGCAAGTCAGTTAAGAACATATTCTTATTTTCAATGACAACCTGGGAACAGTGCCCCTGAACAGGTTAACTGCCTGTTCAGGGGCAGAACGACAGATTTGTACCTTGTCAGCTCGGGGGTTTGAACTCACAACCTTCCGGTTACTAGTCCAACGCTCTAACCACTAGGCTACGCTGCCGCGCCAAGAGCAAGGCATTGATGCTATGGACTGGCCCACCCGTTCCCCAGACCTGAATCCAATTGAGCACATCTGGGCGTCTCGCTCTAGTCCAGGTCTGGGAGGAGATCCCTCAGGAGACCATGCGCCACCTCACCAGGAGCATGCCCAGGCATTGTAGGGAGGTCATACAGGCACATGGAAGCCACACACACTACTGAGCCTCATTTTGAATTGTTTTCAGGACATTACATCAAAGTTGGATCAACATGTAGTGTGGTTTTCCTCTTTAATTTTGACTGTGACTCCTAATCCAGACCTCAATGGGTTGCTAAATTTGATTTCCATTGATAATTTTTGTATTTAAGTATTTAATAAGAATATTTCATTCATTCAGATCTAGGATGTGTTATTTTAGTGTTCCCTATATTTTTTTGAGCAGTGTATATATTATAATATCATCTTTGTATCTCACAATTATTGTAATGTGGTTAACCATAAAAAAGTAAATGAAAATTATTCAAATCCAACGAGATCTTAGATGAGCCCTTAGATCATGGAAAAAGGCCTTGACTGGTGCACTTGAATCATTCCCACGGTGAATGGCTAGGCCGGATATGAAACCACGCACTATTGCAGAGACTTTGATATTACCAGCTGCAATTGATATGGTGAAAAGGATGTGTGGGGAGGCAGAGGCAGAGAAACTCGCATCAATACCTTTGTCAGATAGCACTGTTAACTGAAAAATGTATGCTATTGCTTGCAATCCAGAGGAAACTCTGACTGAATGACTCAAACTCCCCAGCGTATGCTCTTCAAACTGACGTTAGCTGTGAGGGCCGAGATGCCCATGCGTGTCGGGGGATGCTATTCACGAGGACATATTGTTCTGTCTCGCGATTCCTGAGCATGAAACGACATAGGGGATGTTCAGTGTGCTGCGTGGCTATATTGACAAAAAAGTTTTGCACAGATTGGGCGCCATCTATCACAGGACGGCGGGCAGGCCTCTGCACTCTAGTTATGAATGTGTCTCCCTCTGACATATGGACACATTGTATGATAAACCGAGAGAAAAAGGTGGCAAAAGAGCTGAGCACGGAACTCGGGAGATCTACTGCAGCACGTATCTTCAATTGTAAACTACATCAAATCACATCAATTGTGCGAGCGCCTTTTCGCAAAACTATGAAGCGATATGGGATCAGAGCATGACTGTTCTAATTCACACCGAGGCTTGGTGGTTATTGAGGGGGTGTTGGAAAGTTTTTTTCACACAGAGAGGAACTTTTGTCATTCACAATGGATGTAAAAAATCTGACTTGGTTGACTTTCTGTGTAATGAAATGAAAACAACAGAAAATAACATCAGTGTGTCCCACATGGCTGCTCACCTCTCATGCTCGGAAGAGCACTTTGGGACTGACCTACTTCCCGTTTTGACTGTGATCCTGGCTCAGTTGACATGTCGGTAAATGAAATCGTACAGCTGATCAAGCTGTCATGTGACCGAATGCTACAGACAACGCATTTACAGTTCACTACGGAGGAGGCTTGGTTCCTGTCTCAAAGGAAATACTCTGCCGTCTCCCTCTGAGCATTAATTACACGTTCAAAACAACTGGTAATTCGGAACTGGGAACTGGGAAATCTCCAACTTCAGTACGTTCAAGACAACTGGGAACTCTGAAAGAAACGAGCTCCGACTGGGGAAAAATGGTTTTGAACGGTCATCCCACTCGGAATTCCAACTAGGGAACTCGGACCTCTTTCTCCAGCTCTGACTTTCCTCACTGACGTCATGATTTGACTTAGTATCTTTCAGAGTTCCCAGTTGGTTCGAAATCACATGGTAGGCAACCCTTCGCCAGCCCATATCGATGTCAAACTGGATTCAGTGCTCTCTCGTGTGTATTAAAACCAAATAGGATCCAGATTGGATGTGACAGCGGAGATGAAGTGCGCGCTGTCGACCACGCCCCCTGATGTTGAGAAGCTCGGACGCGACACGCATCAAGCACACACATCTCATTGGCGGTGGTGAGATGAGAGACATTACTCATTTGCAATTGACTGCCCCACATTAAAAGTATACAATTGCCTTCTCAACTCACAATCGGAAATGCTGTTAGAATGTTTTTCAATTGACGGACATGGCCCCAAATAAAAAAGTGAACATTGGCTGTTAATTACATTATTGCGACCCCACCCACTTGAAAAAAAATACTTTTTCAGATATCAAAATGGGGTCGTAGGTCAAAAAGGTTTGGGGAAACCCTGCTTTAGCATGTTAAGTAGACTTTATATGTCATGTTTTCTTCTCTGCTAAAGAGTAGAGTCGGTTCGAGTCAGTCAACACCTGTCTACTAATCTCTCTACTAGATGGCTTGCCGTTTGATGCCATAAAAGACTAGCATCTAGGCTAGTGCCAGACAGTATACAGTAGCCTATAGGGTTCAGAGGGTTTAAAAGACTAGCATCTAGGCTAGTGCCAGACAGTATACAGTAGCCTATAGGGTTCAGAGGGTTTAAAAGACTAGCATCTAGGCTAGTGCCAGACAGTATACAGTAGCCTATAGGGTTCAGAGGGTTTAAAAGACTAGCATCTAGGCTAGTGCCAGACAGTATACAGTAGCCTATAGGGTTCAGAGGGTTTAAAAGACTAGCATCTAGGCTAGTGCCAGACAGTATACAGTAGCCTATAGGGTTCAGAGGGTTTAAAAGACTAGCATCTAGGCTAGTGCCAGACAGTATACAGTAGCCTATAGGGTTCAGAGGGTTTAGCTCGTTAACGAGACATTGTTTTCCTGTTCTGTTACTTGCCCCTGGGAATGGTGCCATGTTCTGGCAGAAGGTTCCGTGTTCACTTAATTAAGTCCAGACTACCATGGCAATCTGCCTATTTTGTCTGCTTAATTACCTGTTTGTAATTAGTCTTACACTTTAATTGAAAGCCTGTATGTAACATCATATAATATAATTTTGTCTTTTTATAATTGCTCAAACAGATGGTTTACTTTGATAATATGGTGACTGTCTGATGTGGATGTATGAAGATGTGTTTTTGCCCTGAGCTTTGATGAGGTCTTTATCAGTGTGTTGTCTGTGTTGTCTGTGAATGTGGGCCTGAATAGGGCTGATAATCGCTAGCCTGTCTCCCATTGACACATACACAATGCCACCGACAGCTGACTCCACTCGACACCCAGACAGACGAGCTCAGCTCTGCTCCTCATTTCGCCAAGGAACCCCTCCACCACATCCCGAAGCTCCTCCCCTGCTTCTCCATCTCCCCCAACCAGGCACTTTCACAACAACCCCCCCCACTTTAGCCTAAAATACTGCCCACCTGGGCGCAATTTCCCGATAGCAATGGAATTTAGGCTTGTGACTCTTTTAACGATGCACTCATTACAAAGTGGAATTTAACTGTGCCATTGCAGGAGCTGTCCCTTGCTGAAATTATTCCCGACATTAAAGGCTAGGTGTTTTTTTCCGGGATATTTTGTATGCAATGTTTGATTATGTAGGCTAAATCCTACATTTCTTAAGTTTGTGTAAACTGTGAGCAAGAATGAATAAGGCCATTATATAATGACAAACTGGGGCGTAGGTTTAACTACTTTTAATGAATATATTCAGCTAGAAAACGCCATGTTTAGCCATGCAAGGCATTCTTTAACCATCCGCCTCCCACATAGCCTGCTGGGTAACGTAGTCTAAATGTTATTAACACATAACAACACATCTTCTTTCCTTTAAAATAAAACTACTTGTCTATGTAACTACACGTCACATCACATTTGTTTACTCAACCTCCATAACATGCCGTTTTCAATAACACACATTTCATTCCCCCAATTTTCTGAAAAAAAACCCAATATTTTTTAACTAAATATAGTCTGTCCAACAATGCTCTATTGTGGCCCTATTTATTTTCACATAAACCAAACATTCAGTCGAGGTGCCCCTTTTTATTTTATTTTTTTAGCAATTCTCAATTAGCCTTTCAGGGGCTCTGACAGTCCTTTTTGGTCGTTCTGCTGAAGTGCTTCCTGAAACAGTTGGACAGTGTTTGTCGTCAGTCAGGGTGTTCTGACTGAATTGTCCATTTCAAAAGGCATTTGATGCTTCAGCAGTATCCTCCTGATGATCCTCGGTCCCTTGAGTGAATGGCTGAAGCCTTAGATCCACTCTGTTTCGTCTCAGTTGTGATCCATTCTCCGTTTGGATCTCATAGGATCGCGGTGCAACATCTCTCTGCACACACCCTCTCTGCATCCAGGTTCCTGTAGTGATGTCTCGGAGTCGTACATGATCTCCAAGGTTTCAGTTCAGGTTAGTGTCTTGGACTTTTGTCGTGTCACTGTTTTTGTTTGTCTTTCTGTTTTTCCTTTGCGAGTTTGACTTTGTGAGCACCTCTGGGTGTTGACATGTCCTCATGGATGGGTAGGTTGGTTCTGATGCGACGTCCCATCAACATTTGTGCAGGTGAAAGTCCGATTACATGAAACAGTGGTCTGAGCTAATTTCCTGGTTCAATCTTGGCCAGTACATTACTTCGCGTGCTCGTCGCTTGCATTTTTCCTCACCCAAGTGGCCCTCGTGTATTTTCTGTAGCATTTTTTTGCGTGGTGTCATTGGAATAACAATCTTGTTGCTTTTGAACACTATGTCATCCACAACGGTGAGCTCTGCTCTGCACATCCAGTCATCCTGTATTCTCCTTGGACAGTTGTTTTTCTGTGCATCCTATCAGTGTTTCTTTCAACTGTGCCATTGTTCGGTCAGCTGCGGTCTCTCTTTCGATCTGCTGCATTCTCTCAGGAGACACAGGAAGTGATGCTACAATCATGTCGACGTTGGCCTGAATCTCAGTGTTTCTCTGTGTGTCGAAGCTCTCCTTGTCGACTGCTCGAGAAAGAGTGTCGGCAGCGAACATGAACTTTCCCGGGGTATCATCTTCCCATAATACTTTTGCAGTCTGATCAACATTCTCTGGGTTCTCATTGGACAATCATTCAGTGACTTAGACATGATTGACACCAATGGTTTGAGGTCGGTTTCTACTTCGAAGTCTCGTCCGTAGACGTATTGGTGAAACCTTTCGCAAGCATATGTGCTCGCCAGTAGTTCTCTCTATTTGTGCATACCTTGTCTCTGCGCCTGTCAAGGCTCGGTACGCATAAGCGCCGGGTTGCCATGTGTCGTCATGCTGTTGCAGAAGAACTGCTCCCAGGCCAAACTCTGACGCGTCTGCAGAAATCCTTGTGCTTTTCTCTGGATCATAGAACCTGAGCACTGGCTCTTCTGTGATGGTCTTCTTTAGGTTTTTGAAGCAGTTTTCCTGTTCATGGGACCATTCCCATTCCCAAGCTTGCTGAACCACTTTACTCCAGCGAACTGTGACATTATCTCTTGTCTGGTTGGCAACTTGAAATGCTCTCTCTTGATTGCTTTGTTGAGATCTCTCGGGTCTAGGCATATCCTGAGATCGCCGTTCTTTTTCACCACAATAACCAGTGAGCTTTACCCAGTCTGTAGGTTCATCCATTTTTGTGATGACGTCCCTCTTTTCCATGCGTCCGAGTTCCTCTGAGTTTTTTCCTCAGTGCAAATGGAACTTTTCTGCATGCATGCACAACTGGAGTCATTTTGTCATCAGTACATATTTTGTGTTCTCCTGGTAAACATCCAAGACCCTCAGACACATCCTCATTCTCAGCCAGTAGTGATTCTTGGTCATTTTCAGTCTGTGATGTCACTACATACACTCTTTTCAACAAATTGAGCTTTTCACATGCATTGATTCCTAGAATAGGCTGTACACTCTTTTCCACAGTCAGCAGCTGTGCTCTGAACTGTTTATCTTTGTGCTGTAAAGTTACTATGTAGCTATCTTTTTGACTGGTACGTTCTTCCCAGTATAACCAGTAACCTTACTTTTCACCGGGGGTATTTTGCTCTTCACCTTCAGTGTTTTGTAGTCAATCCAGCGCCAACAGGTTTACCTGTGCTCCAGTATCAAGCTTGAATGGTATTACAGTTTCATCCACAGTCAATGGCACAATCCATTCAGCATTTACTGCATTGCATATTTCCACAGAATCAACAAAGAATTCTTCCATCTCGACTGTGTGAACCTTTGTCTTTGTAGCCTCAGCCTGGCAGCATTTTGAGAAATGATTATTTTTCCCCACAGTTGTGACATGATTTGCCATATGCAGGGCATTTTTGTTGGCTTGTGGATAAATCCACATTTTCCACATGTAGTGATTTCTCTTTTGCTTGTTTTTGTTTTGTAAGGCGTTGTGTGTGTTGCTCCTCTCTTTTTATTGCACTGACGTCTCTTCCCTGCTCAGCTCTTTAGCTCTGGTGGTTTCAGCTGCTCGACACGCAGCAATCTCTCCTCGAGTCCATTATCAAGTGGGGCGGCAGGGTAGCCTAGTGGTTAGAGCGTTGGACTAGTAACCGAAAGGTTGCAAGTTCGCATCCCCGAACTGACAAGGTACAAATCTGTCGTTCTGCCCCTGAACAGGCAGTTAACCCACTGTTCCTAGGCTGTCATTGAAAATAAGAATTTGTTCTTAACTGACTTGCCTAGTAAAAAAAAGTTTTATAAAAAATAAAAAGTATGCCACAGACCATCCTGTCTTTCAGATTTTCAAATTCACACGTTTTGCTCAGTGTGTTCAACTCAGCCAAATACTGGTCAAAACTGACTCCCTGTTTCTGATCATGAGAGAAAAACTTGTATCTCTCAAACGTAACGTTCTGGCTTGGTACAAAGTACTCCTCAAATTTAGCCATTAGCACAGTCAATGTCAAGTTGTAAATGTAAATGTCCAAAGCATCCTCTCCAATAACATGCAGAAAAATGGAAGCTTTAGGATATGTAGGATATGATGATAACCTTTTTACGTTATTGGTTCGGCTACAGTGAAATGCTTGAGCTTTCAGATAATGTAGCCGAGGTGTAGCCTAATGACCTAATACTAGTTATCTATCGATTGCACTTACATGAAAGAGATGTCAATATGTAGTCTAATCTAGCACTCATATAATTAGGTTCTCGGTTTCCATTTTTATATCCTTGCTTCGCTTGTTTATTACATTGGGAAAGGAGACCTAGTCAGTTGTACAACTGAATCCATTCAACTGAAATGTGTCTTCCGCATTTAACCCAACCCCTCTGAATCATTGCAAACTTTTTAGGCTATTTATAGTTAACTTGTTAAACTATGATGTTTTTAGGGTATTTTTATAGTTAACTTGTTAAACTATGATGTTTTTAGGGTATTTATATTTAACTTTTTAAACTATGATGTTTTTAGAGTATTTTTATAGTTAACTTGTTAAACTATGATGTTTTTAGGGTATTTTTATAGTTAACTTGTTAAACTATGGTGTTTTTGGAGGTCACAGAGACCAAATAAACATCTTCATTCTATGTTTAGCAAAGATTTTCTGTGTGTAAAATGACGCGGGAGGGGCAGAGGGCAAACAGTGGTCTAACAACTCATTTAGCTGTTCTACGAGTGGTCTTCAGATTTCCAGCGTTTAGATTACGATCGCTTTCAAGTGCAACGTTAATAAAGACAGATTTGGGAAACGGCTCGAAGGATCGAATGGTGATTTTAGCCATAAAATGCTTTTGAGAAAACTGAGCCCTGGCCTGTCTACCATTCCAATTGTCTTTCCCTGTTTGTGTGTATGTGAAAGAGGAGTGTGTTTGTGTGTTGTTTCGTAGTATGACTGTTGATTTTCCCGCCAACTCAGATGCTCTTGCTGGATACATCATTAGCATTTCTGGGGAGAATCAGGACCAAAACCAACACACCTAACAAGCCCAATTGTCTCCAACTTGACTTTCACCTCTTTCCACTCTCCTTGAGTCAAGATGAGGTATTGAGATGAGATGATCTCCCTGTATCACACGGGATTACCATAAAATATGAGGTCACCATGGCCTGTGTCAAGTGGTGAATTCAAACCAGTGTAATGTCATTTTTGGGGGCACGTTTGGGGGCGGCTATCGGTGCCTTTGCAATGTGCAGACACATTTTGAACCACGCTAGCCTCTTTCAAGCTGAGCAATAAGGGGATTCTCAAAGGAGCCCAGGGAAGGGTAGTCGGGGAGAGAAAGACTGCAGGCATCAGAAAGATCTATGGTTGAGATTGGATCAGTCTGTCATTACCACAGGGAGAGCTGGGAGAGATGCAGGCAGAGGAGAGATCTATCTGGTGGGATTACAGGTCGGGCGGTGTGTGTGTGTGTGTGTGTGTGTGTGTGTGTGTGTGTGTGTGTGTGTGTGTGTGTGTGTGTGTGTGTGTGTGTGTGTGTGTGTGTGTGTGTGTGTGTGTGTGTGTGTGTGTGTGTGTGTGTGTGTGTGTGTGTTTAAGGAAGTAGATGGCGTTGCTGTCTGTCACCCTGGTTGTGTGTGTGTGTGTTTAAGGAAGTAGATGGTGTTGCTGTCTGTCACCCTGGTTGTGTGTGTGTGTGTGTGTTTAAGGAAGTAGATGGTGTTGCTGTCTGTCACCCTGGTTGTGTGTGTGTGTGTGTGTGTGTGTGTGTGTGTGTGTGTGTGTGTGTGTGTGTGTGTGTGTGTGTGTGTGTGTGTGTGTGTGTGTGTGTGTGTGTGTGTGTGTGTGTGTGTGTGTGTGTGTGTGTGTGTGTGTGTGTTTAAGGAAGTAGATGGCGTTGCTGTCTGTCACCCTGGTTGTTTGTCAATGAGAGGTAGAGGCAGCAGGCAGGTGTTCCACCTACGGAATAAACGGTCATGTGTTTGCATAGGTACTGTATATCATCTCCCTCCTACCCACTCCCCGTCTCATCACATCATCCTGCAGCATACGGTATTGATAGTACAGCCAGTAGTAGACAATAGACATACAAGGTCTACTGTGTTTAAAGACACAATGGGATGGAGCTAGGCTAGAGAGATGTAAGTCGCTTTGGATAAAAGCGTCTGCTAAATGGCATATATTATTATTATTATATTATAATCACTCTCAAAGAGCTAAGGGTACAAGGCCTGACAGTCTGAGGTCAACTTGAACTATTGCAGATTGCACCTTTACATGAGCACACAAAATGCACTTCAAGATGATTTGAGCCTTAGTGTTTTAGTTTTGTGCCGTTTTAGTCTTTTGGTTACAATCACAATAGAATCACAATGTAAACCCCCTTGTTCCAATTACACCCATGACTAACCTGCTCACAACCCAAGACAAATCCTTTCATTAATCTATCTAATCCAGTGAGGTTTAATATAATTAACTTTCTATTCTGGGGTATCTTATCATAAGCTCATTAATCATGAATATATATATATAGAACGATTGATATCACCTAGAAAACAAACATCTTTGTACTGATCCTCACATTCTTGGATTCTACTTCAATATTTTTTCATATTCTGCTTTCTCCTCTGTTCTCGAACCTTAGTTGGAAAGTGAGGTAGCGACGACAGCATTCTTTTTCCTCTAAAGAAGCTCACATGGTATCTGTCCTCTCCTCTCTCCCCTCAACCCCTCTCTCTGCAGGTACATCACCCAGCAGGGTCACAAACTGGATGTGGGCGCCCCTCGCCCCCCCGCCACCGTCACCAATGCAGTGTCCTGGAGGTCAGAGGGCATCAAGTACAGGAAGAACGAGGTGTTCATGGACGTCATCGAGTCCGTTAACCTGCTGGTGAGGAGGCTTTTCACTCGGATGTCAGTAAAAAACACCTCAAGTATTGTAATTAATAATGGGTACTATAATAATATATAATATATGCCATTTAGCAGACGCTTTTACCCAAAGCGACTTACAGTCATGTGTGCATACATTCTACGTATGGGTGGTCCCGGGAATCAAACCCTCTACCCTGGCGTTACAAGCGCCATGCTCTACCAACTGAGCTACAGAAGGACCACAGGTCCACTATCAAAAGGTCCCTAGCATACCAAGAACACAGTAGCCACAACGTGCTAGTGAGGGTCTGCACTAGGATTTCAGTCTGTGACTATTGTGTTTGTTTAATAACGTGGTCTCTCTAAGGGCACTGTTTCCCCCCAACAGTACACATTTTTGTCGTAGCCCTGGACAAAGACGTATTGAACTCTTCGAGGACTTGATAATTAGTTGACAAGTTGAATCATGTGTGCTTGTCCAGGGTTACAGTAAAATGTGTACTTTTGGCAGTACTCAAAGACTAGGTTTGGAAGAAACTGCTCTAGGTTAACAGGGACTAAGTCTAAAATAGTCCCAGGTTTTCCCATAGCCTCCCGCAGGAAGTAGCCAGCACCCCCTGATTAAAAAAGCCTTTATTACTCCTGTATGAGCAGAGACTAAAATACACCTGAGCTTTATTGTATATAGTTTTACTATGCTTTACTGTATATACATCTACTACTGTACTACAGTGCATTCAGAAAGTATTCATACCCCCTGACTCATTACACATTTTGTTGTGTTACAGCCTGAATTCAAAATTGATTAAATATATATTTTTAGAAACCCATCGACACACAAGACCCCATAATGACAAAGTGAAAGCAGGTTTTTACAAATGTTTGCACGTTTTCCAACATTTGTTTCCAGACAGATTATTTCACTTCTAAATCACTGTATCACAATTCCAGTGGCTCAGAAGTTTACATTCACTAAGTTGACTATGCCTTTAACGCTGCTTGGAAAATTCCAGAAAATTATGTCATGGCTTTAGAACCTTCTGATAGGCTAATTGAGATAATTTGAGTCAAATGGAGGTGTACCTGTGGATGTATTTCAAGGCCTACCTTCAAACTCAGTGCCTCTTTGACATCATGGGAAAATCAAACTAAATCAGACCTCAGAAATATAATTGTAGACCTCCACAAGTCTGTTTCATCCTTGGGAGCAATTTCCAAATGACTGAAGGCACCACGTTCATCTATACAAACAATAGTACAAAAGTATAAACACCATGGGACCAAGCAGCCATCATAACACTCAGGAAGGAGACGCGTTCTGTCTCCTAGAGATTGTGAAAAGTGCAAATCAATCCCAGAACAGCAACAAAGGACCTTGTGAAGATGCTGGAGGAAATGGTTACAAAAGTATCTATAGCCACATTAACACGAGTCCTATATCGATATAAACCGAAAGGCCGCCCAGCAAGGAAAAAGCCACTGCTCCAAAACCGCCATAAAAAAGTCAGACTACGGTTTACAACTGCACATGGGGAAAAAGATCATACTTTTTGGAGAAATGTCCTCTGGTCTGATGAAACAAAAATATAACTGTTTTCCATAATTACCATCGTTATGTTTGGAGGAGAAGGGGGGAGGCTTGCAAGCCGAAGAACACCATCCCTACCTTGAAGCACGGGGGTGCTTTGCTGCAGGAGGGCCTGGTGCACTTCACAAAATAGATGACATCAAGAGGTAGGAAAATTATGTGGATATATTGAAGCAACATCTCAAGACATCAGTCAGGAAGTTAAAGCTTGGTCGCAAATGGGTCTTCCAAATGGACAATGACCCCAAGCATACTTCCAAAGTTGTGACAAAATGGCTTAAGGACAACAAAGCCAAGGTATTGAAGTGGCCATCACAAAGCCCTGACCTCAATCCTACAGACAATTTGTGGGCAGAACTGAAAAAGTGTGCGCGAGCAAGGAGACCTACAAACCTGACTCAGTTACATCGACTCTGTCAGGTGGAATGGGCCAAAATTCACCCAACTTATTGTGGGAAGCTTGTGGAAGGCTACCAGCAACGTTTGACCCAAGTTAAACCAATTAAAGCTAATGCTACCAAATACTAATTGAGTGTATGTAATCTTCTGATCCACTGGGAATGTGATGAAAGAAATAAAAGCTGAAATAAATCATTGTCTCTATTATTATTCTGACATTTCACATTCTTAAAATAAAGTGGTGATCCTAACTGACCTAAGACAGGGACTTTTTACTAGGATTAAATGTCTGGAAGTGTGAAAAACTGAGTTTAAACATTTGGCTGAGGTGTGTGTAAACATCTGACTTCAACTGTATATTTAACAATTTGATAATCATTTGCAGTGTGCAGACTAAGAAACCAGGTCAGATTTACAGTATTAATCAGCATTGTGTCAGAGAAGCTTCCAGACACCATTCTCAAACTTCCTTGAATTTGTATTTTTTTGATACAGCCAGGATCGAACCAGGGTCTGTAGTGACGCATCTAGCACTGAGATGCAGTGCCGTAGACCGCTACTTGGGAGCCCCAAAATGAATTGTCAGAAGTGGGAGGAAATGATTATTTCAGATTTCCTTACCACAGAAACCGGAGGATTGTTGTAACGGTGTTACACCAGGATACCCACGGCTCTTTGTTCTGACACGTAACCAGCCCCTTTCATGTATCCCAGGGGTCAGAGACAGAGACTAATAACTGGCTAATAACTGACTGATTGTAAGGAAGAGCAGGTCTGATGGGCCTCTCCATGCCACATGATCATTTAATTAGATAGCTGGCTTTCCTCAGAGTTCCCTTTTTTTGACAAGACATTTTTTCATCTTCAGTCTCTAGGTCATTCTCCAACATACCTTCTCGTTCTTTTCCATACCTCTCTCGTCCGTTCTAAAACTCCTTTTGTCATTTCTATACTGAATTCCAGGGTTTCCTGATTTCTTTGGTTCCTTCATGATGAAGGAGACTTCGCATTGCGAGTGTGGTAACGCAAGACTAATCTAAACTATAAATGTCCTGCTGTTGTCTCTCCCTATTTAAAGGGGGGCTGAACTCACCAATTCTGCCTGGGTTTTTCTGCTTCTCATTAAGAAAAAGCGAGACTTGCATCTTGGGGGTGGGTTATGTTTGCTATATTGTACTCTGGGGAGTTATTGTTGTTTGCCCCCCCCCCCTTGTGTCCCGGTAGAAACATTTCGCCCTCAAAATAGTCAGAATTATTCGAAGATAAATGAAGAAATCTCTAATTAATTTGAACGTTTTTGCCGAGGAGGTCTTAGTTGCTTAATTTCACATCAGGCAAAGGTGTTTGGTGCAGTATTTCTCAAGTTAAAATATTTGCATGAAAACTAGGTAGACCGTATCGAGTCAGCTGCTGCTGCATCCACAACCTCATCAGCAAGCTGTCAAACTATCGTGAGTTAAGCACAAACTACACACTGTTTATCATTGCCCAAGTTCCATCTCTGTGTCTGTCAATGAAGCAGCTAGTAGCAAGTGGCCACTCCATAAAGGGCTTAGGGGCCAAGTGTTCTTTCTACATAACATTGGCAATGTGTTATCTTTTATGTAATGATTGGATAGAGCAAAATCAGCGCAGGTGTTTCTCCGTGCATGACAATTCTCCCTAGGCGTTACCATGCTGTGTTAGTGGGCATTATTGAAATCAAAACCAAACCCTCAAATATCCACTGCATCTAGGAAATCTCACAAATCTCTGTTTTGGGAAAATACTGACTTTATGAAAAATAACGCTATTACACTTTGTAGTACATTTGTACACTGACTAATAGCGATGCAACATAGGCCCTTTTCAACCAGAGAAGTATATATTTTTTAAACTTCAGCTTCCCTTTAATGTAACCGTGTCTGTCTGTCTCCCTGTGCAAGGTAAGTGCGACCGGCAGTGTCCTGCGTAGTGAGATCATGGGCAGCATCAAGCTCAAAGTGGTTCTGTCTGGAATGCCAGAGCTCAGACTGGGCCTCAACGACAAAGTGCTCTTCGAGATCACAGGAAGTGAGTAAAAACACGTGCAGTATAATACACACACACACACACACACACACACACACACACACACACACTGTAAGGTGTTGCCATTAATTTATTTAGTAATTTGCAGGCAGCGAAGAGGCAAGTTAGTTCCTGTATTTCTTTTTGCAGTACACATACTGTAATATAAATATTGTATCAAATCAAATACTGTTTAATTAAGGACACAAACTACAATACTATAGAATTGGCTCTATTATACTAAAGAAAAAAGTTACAACTACTGTATTTGTAATGAATGGATGGATGGATGGATGAAATTCATTGAGGGGATATGGTGTTTGTATTTCACAGTATTTTAATTTGGACATTGAATTGGTGCAAACAGGTTGGCTGCTGAGTAATGTGTTTTATATCACCTGCACTTCTACAGGGCAGGTTAACAAAGGCTTCCAAACCTTTTGGTCTGGCAAACCAGACCAAAAGGACATGGCAAAATGCTCCACCATTTAAGGTTTAAGACTTGCAGACACTCCAATGGGGCACTATTACCACATACTAGTTGAAATTGGTACTCTCACTAACACGTGCAACAAATGTAGCCTCTTATAAAGGACACATCAAAATACTGCATGTTAAAGAGCCAGAAACAACAATCCCATGCACCCACTTAGTGGTCAAAAGGTTTTTGGAGCTCAAGATATATGGTACGGTACTGTATTTTGTGGAATGGAATTACAGTATCATTCCAAATACAGCAATTCTTTCTCTGCACACAAAATATTCCCACAATGCACCACAATCTATAGTATGCTGCTGTAAAACATTTTACTGTTGATAATACCCAAAAATACCATATAAATGACTGTTTTCCGTTACAGTGCGCACACACACACAACACTCACACAAGTACAATAACTGTACAAACACAATCCTACAAGTATGTAAACGGACACCAAGAGGTAAAGACTATTATACCAAAACAAATAATCTGACTCTTCAGACTTTGAGAGCGATGGTCATAATATAGGTAACATGGACAATTATCTTCCAGCCCCATGGTAAAATCCTCACCCTTCAAAATCTCAGTGTGCTCCCAATCCTGCCCAACTCACCCCCTTTCCCCCTGCCTCCTCTCCCCATCCCTGCTCCCACCACTCCACTGCTCCCCATCCCTACCTCCACCCCCCACCTTCACCGCTCCAGTCCCTGTTCTCACCCCTCATGTGCCCTGGTTGTGGGGCGTCTGGTGGATTACTCCTCCTTGGTCTAGCCCTATTGCTAATCCCTCCCCGAGGCTACTGCTGCTGCTGGCAGATGAAAGATGCCCCCTGGACGGCTCCTCACATGTGCATGCTGCCCACGGACGGGAAGTGGAGTGGGATGTCTGGAACAGAAAGGGAAAACCACTCCGACAAACAATGAATAGATAAACATGAGAATTTAAAATGGGCTTCTGCACTCACCCTATTGTACCATAACCAGAGGAGGCGGCACTTTAATATCTTTCTTATTTGTATGTTTACTGATCTGCGTCTGTGCGCGTCATACGTACGGATGCCTTTCAAGAGACACCCCACTGCAAAACCGAAGGTCACTTTCAACCACAAACGCTCGTGTGTTTGATTACTAACAAACGTTTTTTTTTTTTTTTTACAAGGTGAAGTCACGCTTACTGTTGCGACTGGCTTTCTACGCGTCAACAGACATGGGTTAAACATCACCTTCTTCTGGTCAGAGCCCGTTACTACATACAGTTTTGTGGAGGAGACGGGAGAGTGAGGACAGTCAAATCTGGGTATGAGGAAAGCATACAGATGAAACGTGCAGGGAAATCAAGACACGTGCGTACAGGGAGAGATTTTAAGTAGATTGTGAGAGAGATATACGAGAGCTGAAACAGTTCAAATTGGGAAAACAAATCAAACAAACGCAGGATTTCCGATCTGATATGGATACGTGACTGTTCTGTTGCCTCGTTAGGGAGATGGCACAGCCTTTCGGGTGAACCAGAGGGGACTGTGTACACCCCCTTAGAGCCAAAACATAAAGGACTGTGCCTCCTTTTTCACCTTTCCACAGTTACCCAGTGATGATGCAACATGGGACATCATACCTGTGTCGTGGACCAGTGCTCCCAAGGGCTTACCTGCCGGGATTTGAGCTGTCTTAACAGGTCTCCCCAAAGACTTGACTCGGTGTTCTAGCTCTCTGTATCCATACGACGCCTCTTAACCGACTTAGTTTGGATTCAGTGCACTGTTGAGTCTTCACATAGGAATGAATGGTGTCACGTGCATCTGTCGATGGCTGTCCATTTCTATACAGCCATTTCTGTATGGACAGGGTTATTCTTTCTAGGTTCATGGGGGGATTTAAGTGAAAGCCCAGTGGCCCTGATTCATTATAAAGAGCTTTTAACAGCAGTTCTGCTGGACCATTTACTCTGGGAAAACAACAAGACCATTAGGCTTTCTCACTACGGCACACATGCACATTGCCATGGCATTGTTTTCTAGCCCACTACTGAAGAGAGTGGTCTCCCGAAGAGCTGACTGATGGAACTCTTTATAAAGTCCTTATGAAGAAGACACAGTGGTGTGTGTCCAGTGTCACTGTGAGTTTTTAGATCACGAAGGATAACAGTGGAACAGACAGGAGATTTTTTTTTTTTGAAGTTAGTATCCGAGGCGAATAAGGTGTGCGGAATGTACAGTGTTTTAACTAGGACTGGTGAACTGCTGTGGAGATTTTGCACTTCTCAGGAGTTTATTAGGACATAGCAGACAATAGCCCCCTCCTTGCCTGTGTGTCGTATCAGGAGAGAAGAGTAAGACGGTGGAGCTGGAAGACGTGCAGTTCCATCAGTGTGTCCGTCTGTCTCGCTTCGAGAACGATCGAACCATCTCCTTCATCCCCCCGGACGGAGAGAGTGAGCTCATGTCCTACCGCCTCAACACCACGGTCAGTGACACACACACGCACGCACACGCACACACACACACACACACACACACACACACACACACACACACACACACACACACACACACACACACACACACCCTCCCTTGCCCAATGTTAACCTGATGACCTTCTCTCTCTCTCTCCTCTCCTGGCCTTTCCGTGACAGGTGAAGCCTCTTATATGGATCGAGAGTGTGATTGAGAAGTTCTCCCACAGCCGAGTTGAGATCAAGGTTAAGGTAAAGGATGTCCACCATCATTCACTGTCAATCTGTCAACATCTACTGGGTTTCACCAGTAGGTCCAACACTGACCTCTCTTAAGTACATCGTCCCAGACTCTTAAGTACATAGACACAGATGTCCACGTTGTTTCCATTTTTTGCTTCAATGTGCGAAAACCGTTGGGTTGGGACTGTTTCCTCACCCTTAAACTCATAGCAAGTTAATAATTGAACAGGAAATCTTCATACAATAGCCTCCGTTCCATGTCCATGACTGTGTTTCTTTCCTCATGACTGGCATCATCGCTGTAGTGTAAAAGTGGGTTTTACCCCATAAATTGCCCCCCTCCCCCTCTTTATGTCACTGCACGTCCTTGTCGGTAACCCTGTGACCCTTACCTTTTCCCCTCCACCCTGCAGGCCAAGAGTCAGTTTAAGAGCCGCTCCACCGCCAACAACGTAGCCATCATGGTACCCGTGCCCAGCGACGCCGACTCGCCTAAATTCAAGACGAGCACAGGCAGCTGCAAGTATCTTCCCGAGAAGAGCGTGGTGCAGTGGAACATCAAGTCCTTCCCTGTAAGTAGCCCACATGGACACAGCTAGCGTCATGAGATAAACTCAACATTACTATGCTAATAACCTATTGCAGATGGCATTCCTGTTCGTGCATCCTCTGCTATTATCATAGATATTGTACCAGTCACCATGTGTTTTTAGATGCTATTTGTTCAAGCCTTGCTCACCCAAGAGTAACACAAGGGCTATACAACAGCTGTAACTCTTCATTACCATACTATGGGGTCATTCCATGTCCTTTCAGGAAGCCATCACACCCACCATCTCCAATTGTTCTGAAATCGTTTCTCTCGTTAGGATTTGCATTCCTGCCACACTATTTTGTTGAAATATAATTTGATCTCTGAGAAATTAAGAATTGATTGGCCATTTTCATTTATTGGATTCATATAATATTCAGTAAATATATTGCCTTACAGTCGATTGGACCAAACTTTTAAAAAATTATAAAATGAGGAATCCAAATAAATGATTAATAAAAGTCCCACACACGCCAATCCCTACCCAACAATGAGTAGATCGAGAACTGATACTATGTCTGAGAAGTTGTATGGAGTTGCAGCTTGGACTATTGTTTCTTCATCCTATGTAATGTATTCTCAGTGAATTTGGTATATTTAGTTTTTTCTCCCCCGTTCATAGAAATAAGTCATTGAAGTTGTTAGGTTTATGTCCCATCCTACATCTTGATAATACCCGGTTCTGACCACAAGATGGTGCTGTTCCTGCTATTAATGTTAAAGGGATAGTTCGCTTAAATTACAAAATACCATTTTGGTTTCCTCTATGGACAAGGTATAACAATAACCCATGCTTTGGTTTATGTTTACCTGGCCACTGTTTCAAATGCTAAGTATGTATTTGTGACACAAATCCAATGCAAGTTAATGGTACCTATATTAGCATTTTCACACCTCATTTCCAAATAATCTAAAAGTAACATCATTGACTTATTTTTTAGATACTTTAGTATGATTTAAACAGGAAGCGTGAAATTACTGATATATGTACCATTGACTTGCATTGGATTTGTGCCACAAATGCAAAAAAGTTAGCATTTGAAACAGTGGCCAACAAAACCAAAGCCTGGGTTACTTTCATACCTTGCCAATAGACTGCATAAAGGGTAAGGAAACCAATGTAATTTTGTAAATTGGGTGAACTATCCCTTTAACATTCTGGTAATAACAGAAAGGGATATAAACCTAACAACTTCAATGAAAAGAGGATTTTTTTTTAAACATCACAAATTTCACTGGGAATACATTACATAGGATGAAGAAACAATACTCAGAGCCGCTGCTCCGTACTACCGTCAGACACGGCGAACTGATACTATCTACTCGTTGTTGGGGTGGGATTGACATAGGGTGTCCGTGGGGGGCTGTTGACCATTCCTTTGGATTCCTCATGTCTAACTCATTGTTAATTTAAAAAAAAGTTTTGTCCAAATCGACTGGTACTATATTTAGTAAATGTTATATGAATCCTATAAATTCAAATGGCCAATTTGGATGCAATCAATTAAACATCATTTCTCAGAGATCAAATTATATTTCAACAAAATAATGTTGCAGGAACACTAACATTATTTTCTTTCATGAGCTTTTTGAAGTGGAACAACCCTGTGTGTAATTATTGACTGAATGGTAGCTAAATAGTAAAAATAGAGTCTTGTCCTACCATTCTCGGAAGGCAGTACATACAAGTATTCTCACAGGAAGAAGCACATTTATAGATAGCATGTTTTTACACTGCCACCAGACGAACCCAGGGGAGGTTAGCCAAGTAATGACTGATAACGGCTTTAGAGGAAATATAAAAACGCCCCAACGCTTCATATTGATAAAGACCGATAAGGATACTGCACTCAACCCCATGACTATTAACTATTACATTCAGCATATGACTGTCAGCTCTCTCTGCTGCTGTAAACCCACATCCTTCCTGGCTTTGAAAAACAACAGAGGCGCACGGACAGTTTTAATAACTGTGTCGTGGTGTTATAGTTGATGTGTGGTAGGGGAATGGGTTCGATGTGTAACCAACGACATCCAAGTCACCTCTGTAGTTGTTTACTTCACCTTGATTGGACAAGGCTGTGAACTTGCGGATGTATCCTGCCCCAGTGCAGGTGTGAGGAGAGTTTTACAAGTATAGGAATGTATAGTCTAGCTAGTTTTGTTAAGATCAGATATGTTACAAAGAAACCTAACGGAGAGAAATGCCACAAATTTCCCAACGAAAGTGTGTGATCGTGTGCGTTTTGTGTGTAGGGAGGCAAGGAGTACATGATGAGGGCTCACTTTGGGCTGCCTAGTGTGGAGAGTGATGAGTTGGAGGGGAAGAGGCCCATCACTGTCAACTTTGAGATCCCCTATTTCACTGTATCTGGTATCCAGGTAAGTTAACCGAACCCATTTTATCTCTGTTAACGTGAACCCTCGTAGAGCCACACGAGTTTCATTGAATAGTGCATACAGGTTGGAAGGAGCAGTCTCACCAGTATGTGTGGTGTGTGTGTGTCTTGTTTATGTAACTGTTCTTTGCTCCTCCTCAGGTACGCTATCTTAAGATCATTGAGAAGAGCGGCTATCAGGCGTTACCGTGGGTACGCTACATAACACAGAGTGGAGGTGAGACACACACAAACACACACTCCTTATCTCAGCACTATACGACCCAGTAATGAACCCAGCTTTCATATCCATTACCTCTCTCCTTATAAAGCTGGGGGATCGGAATTATGCCTTGGTGCCATTAGGTTCTCCGTGTCACTTGGCACCGCATGCCAAGGTGACTATCACCTTTCCACTGTAATCAGCAGAGGTAGAGAGAGAGGGGGATGGAGGCAGAGAGAGATGGAGAGCGAGTGAGAGGAAGGGAGAGAGACAGACAGACAGACAGAGAGAGAGAGAGAGAGACAGAGAGAGAGAGATGGTGGCAGAGAGAGAGAGAGAGAGAGAGAGAGAGAGAGAGAGAGAGAGAGACAGAGAGAGAGACAGACAGAGAGAGATGAGAGAGAGAGAGAGAGAGAGAGAGAGAGAGAGGAGAGAGAGAGAGAGATGGAGGCAGAGAGAGAGAGAGAGAGAGAGAGAGAGAGAGAGAGAGAGAGAGAGAGAGAGAGAGAGAGAGAGAGATGGAGGCAGAGAGAGAGAGATGGAGAGAGAGAGAGAGAGAGAGACAGAGAGAGAGACAGAGAGAGAGAGAGAGAGAGAGACAGAGAGAGAGAGAGAGAGAGAGAGAGAGAGAGAGAGAGAGAGAGAGAGAGAGAGAGAGAGAGAGAGACAGAGAGGCAGAGAGAGAGAGAGAGAGAGAGAGAGAGATGGAGGCAGAAAGAGAGAGAGAGAGAGAGAGAGAGAGAGAGAGATGGAGGCAGAGAGAGAGAGATGGAGGCAGAGAGAGAGAGATGGAGGCAGAGAGAGAGAGATGGAGGAGAGAGAGAGAGAGAGAGAGAGATGGAGGCAGAGAGAGAGAGATGGAGGAGAGAGAGAGAGAGAGAGACAGAGAGAGAGAGAGAGAGAGAGAGAGAGAGAGAGAGAGAGAGATGGAGCAGCAGAGAGAGAGAGAGAGAGAGAGAGAGAGAGAGAGAGAGAGAGAGAGAGATGGAGGCAGAGAGAGAGAGATGGAGGCAGAGAGAGAGACAGAGAGAGAGAGAGAGAGAGAGAGGCAGAGAGAGAGAGACAGAGAGAGAGATGAGGCAGAGAGAGAGAGGCAGAGAGAGAGATGAGGCAGAGAGAGAGATGGAGAGAGAGAGAGAGAGAGAGAGAGAGAGAGAGAGAGAGAGAGAGAGAGAGAGAGAGAGAGAGAGAGAGAGATGAGGCAGAGAGAGAGAGAGATGGTGGCAGAGAGAGAGAGAGAGAGAGAGAGAGAGAGAGAGAGAGAGAGAGAGAGAGAGACAGAGAGAGAGAGAGAGCAGAGAGAGAGATGAGGCAGAGAGAGAGGCAGAGAGAGAGAGAGAGAGAGAGAGAGAGAGAGAGAGAGAGAGCAGAGAGAGAGAGAGAGAGAGAGAGAGACAGAGAGAGAGGAGAGAGAGAGAGAGAGAGAGACAGAGAGAGAGAGACAGAGAGAGATGAGGCAGAGAGAGAGAGATGGAGGCAGAGAGAGAGAGATGGAGGCAGAGAGAGAGAGATGGAGGAGAGAGAGAGAGATGGAGGAAGAGAGAGAGAGAGAGATGGAGGCAGAGAGAGAGAGAGAGAGAGAGAGAGAGATGGAGACAGGAGAGAGAGAGAGAGAGAGAGAGAGAGAGAGAGAGAGAGAGAGAGAGAGAGAGAGAGATGGTGGCAGAGAGAGAGAGATGGAGGCAGAGAGAGAGAGAGAGAGAGAGAGAGAGAGAGAGAGAGAGAGAGAGAGAGAGAGAGAGAGAGAGAGAGAGAGAGAGAGAGAGGAGAGGCGCACCACACTCCGATACCTTACACTGGCAGTGTTGACTTATTCATAAGCGAGTTCTAAGCGGTTATTGTAATGCCATTTATAACTGCTCCACTGACCCCAATGTGATCACTGTCATTCTAACCTAACGTAGCAAATGCATGAAACGAGATCCCCGACATACTGGGCTTGACGAGAATTTTTTTTTAAATGTAGGGGGAGGTTCTATTCTGACTGTTGAACCAATCCAGGAAATTTGGAGGAGTTAAGATGTGTCGCCTTGTTCACACCCAAAAGCGGAAGTAATGTCAAAGGCTCTCTTTTTATTTCCCCCTGAAAATCTGAACATCCAGTTGTTGGGGACTCGGCAGAAGGCACAGGCTTGCCGAGCCCCAGTTTTGTGGGTTTAGATGCTAACAGTGTTAATGTGATCAGCCACAGTACAGGGGCAAAGTGATGATACATAGAACAGTGTTAATGTATTACTGTTACATCTCCCTCTTTTGGCAGATTACCAACTTCGGACAAACTAAGGGCAAGCCTGCTGCCACACGAATGGATCTTCACTCCCTCCCCCTCTCTCTGGCTCCCTGGGAGTGAGGGACAGCAGAGGACAAGGAAAGGGTAACCATTTTCACCACTCTCCAAAAGGACCAGGCAGCCATCATGCCCCTGATCTGCAGACATTGAGTACCGTAAAGACTTTGTGACGATCTCAATTGCATACTCCTCTCTCTGTCATTTCCTCAAACCACATTGGATGAGGAAGCCAGAGGTCCCCCCTCTGACCATCTCCTCCAATGGGTTTTGAGAAGGAGATGAGGAGAGACGACGCGAGGAGTAGGCAATTGAGACCTTCCCATAGTTTCCCTTCAGAACTCGACTGATGTGTCACCAATGGCAAAAGTTTTACAGCATCTGAAGACATGTTTTCTCAGTAATGAACGTAGGGGTTTTTCCCTATTGGTCTTGGTCGTGTTGTAAAAATTGTATAGTTTGTTTATTCTCAAGGCACAGTGTGTTTAATTTGCCGTAAGAATTCAGGGTGTGAGACATGGTTGAAAGTCTGTGAACATTGAAACGTGGCTTTTACGCAGCACTGATAAACTTGTATCTGGTGGGTGTGGTTGTCAGTTGATGTTATCGTGGGGTCAGTTCTGTAACAGCATTCAGTCTCGTGAAATGAACACCGAGCTGGTCAGATCACCGATTACTAAGTAATACAAAATAAACAATATTGCCATCTTTGTATTTGCACTCAGTTTACAACTAACTATGTGGAAAAGACTGAAGGAATTACTTTTCTTTTTGCTTTACTGACAAGGAAGTAGTTTATCTACCTGGCGGAAACAGATCACTTGAGGAAAATACATGAAAGTAATAGATAACCCTCCAGAAATACAGGTGGACCAGTATGAACAAGGCCTTGCCTGGCTATTGTATGCCAAAATGGGTTAAAATTAATGGTTTTATATTTTTAATTGATTTTTCTCCATCAACAATAAAAAACCACCCAACTTTTCCAAAGCAGGTGTTGTTTGGTATAGTTACTGTAGTCTGTTGGGCACCAACCCCTCATATCAGCCTTGGGTCTCTGCCAGAGGAATAGAGTTGAAAGGTTCAGCCCAGACGCTAGTCAATTTGTTATGTGCATGAGTTTGCGGTGTGTAGGCCTACTGTATGAAATCCCATATTACACTTTCCTTGTAAAATAGTTGCTTGAGGAACAGAACAAATATGACGATTTTCTTTCAGAAAGGGTTTTAATGGATTAGTACATGTGTTTTTCAATCTCTCAATATCTTATTTATTAACCATATGTAAGTCAACAGGAGGCAAAAGGACCAATGTATAAATAAATGTCTTTGTACTTTTTCTTCTAGTTATTTGTCTATCAGTGAGATTTGTATTTTATCAATTGAAAGATGGGGACAGACGAGCTGAACCCCCTGGGTCCATACTTAAACTTTTGCTTAAACCGAGGTTTAGACCTTTGTTTTAAAATGTCTCGGTATTAGCTTTTCTCATAGCATAGTGGCTAATTGTGCCAGGTTTGCCTAAGTATGACCAGCTGAACAGCATGATTATGTCCGGTAACAAATTCCGTATCAGCCAATTCAAATTGTTGACGCAGTTCGACATGATCCAACACTTGCATAAAAGCGTCCTTAAAAGGGGTAGTTCACAATTTTGGTCATGAAGCCCTTTATCTACTTACCCAGGGTCAGATGAATGTGTGGATACCATTTTTATGTATCTGCGTCCAGTATAAAGTTAGAGGTAGTTTCGCGTGAAAATGCTAACTAGCTTAGCACAATGACCGGAAGTTTACAGGAACAGCTAGACTTTGTCGTTGCACCAAAACTAGTTAGCAATTGCGCAACTTCCTTCAAAACTGCACACACAGACAGACATGGTATCCAGACGTTCATCTGACTCTGGGGAAGGACCTCATTGGAAAATCCCAAACTATCCCTTTAACAGAAGTGCAACGGAACTTGGTATGTGAGTGACTGGTCAAATATCTCAGTGTAGGAAATCTACCTCCTGATAGTTGACCCAGTTTGCAGCAAAGGTTATAGAATCACACATAAAAAAAGTCCCTTTGAAATGTAGAATTACATTTGTGTTAGTGTGTTGAGACGAGAAGTGCAGACAACACCTTGAATATTAAGATTAATAATTAATTTCATAAGGAGCCACATCTTTCTTCAGCCTAGTAGACAAACACTCTGCAAGGATCTAATAATCATATTACATTTGACTTGATGACCAGTAGTGAAGCGTTATCCCCCACCCCCATTGTTGTTGTTGTTGCCACCAGTGAAATATGAACTCTCAGCAGTCTCATCCTCCAAACTTTGAGCATACCACCTTAGCAGACTGCACCATCAGTCAGTGAAAGCATAAAATAGAGGTACAGTATGACAAAACCACCATCCTTTAAAAAAAAAAAGTTTTTAAATAGCTACGAATATAAACATAGAATCCTCCTACGTATTTCTTTCCATTAAAAAAAGTCAATAGCCAAGTCAAAGATGCATCATGCAAATATTGGCACACTTGACTTGTTACCACTGGCTCCAGGTCATCTACAAGTCCATGCTAGGTAAAGCTCCGCCTTATCTCAGTTCAGGAGGGAGTTGAAAGTCCGTGTTGCACTGCAACAGCCTCAAAACATCACTGCTCTAGAGGAGATCTGCATGGAGGAATGGGCCAAAATACCAGCAACAGTGTGTGAAAACCTTGTGAAGACTTAAAGAAAATGTTTGGCCTCTGTCATTGCCAACAAAGGGTATATAACAAAGTATTGAGATAAACTTTTGTTGTTGACCAAATACTTATTTTCCACCATAATTTGCAAATAAATTCATTAAAAAAATCCTACAATGTGATTTTCTGGATTTTTTCCCCCTCATTTTGTCTGTCATAGTTGAAGTGTACATATGATGAAAATTACAGGCCTCATCTTTTTAACTGGGAGAACTTGCACAATTGGTGGCTGACTAAATACTTTTTTGCCCCACAGTATTTACTTTCTGCTCTTTTGCATACCAGTATCTCTACCTGTACATGACCATCTGATAATTTATCACTCCAGTGTTAATCTGCTAAATTGTAATTATTCGCCTACCTCCTAATGCCTTTTGCACACAATGTATATAGACCTTTTTTCTACTGTGTTATTGACTTGTTAATTGTTTACTCCATGTGTTGTCTGTTCACACTGCTATGCTTTATCTTGGCCAAGTCGCAGTTGCAAATGAGAACTTGTTCTCAACTAGCCTACTTGGTTAAATAAAGGTGAAATAAAAATAAATAAAAAAAATAGACCAAGGGGAATGACCTCTGGTGGCCAAGTTGACCTAGTAAGAAGAAATGCAATTGGATCGTGTCTCTACCATTTTAAGATTCTTTATTTTGTTACCGAACATACACTGAACAAAAATATAAATGCAACATGCAACAATTTCAAAGTTTCAGTTCATAAGGGAATCAGTCAATTCAAATAAATTCATTAGGCCCTAATTTATGGATTTCACATTACTGGGAATACAGATATGCATCTGTTGGTCACAGATACTGTACCTTTAAAAAAAAGTAGGGGTGTGGATCAGAAGACCAGTCAGTATCTGGTGTGACCACCATTTGCCTCATGTAGCACAACACATCTCCTTCGCATAGAGTTGATCAGGCTGTTGATTGTGGCCTGTGGAATGTCGTCCCACTCCTCCCACTCCTCTTCAATGGCTGTGTGAATTTGCTGGATATTGGTGAGAACACTGTCGTATAGATCGATCCAGAGCATCCCACACATGATCACTTGTCTGGTGAGTATGCAGGCCATGGAAAAACTGGGACATTTTCAGCTTCCAGGAATTGTGTACAGATCCTTGCAACATGGGGCAGTGCATTATAATGCTGAAACATGAGGTGATGGCACGACAATGAACGGCAGGATCTCGTCGCGGTATCTCTGTGCACTCAAATTGCCATCGATAAAATGCAATTGTATTCATTGTCCGTAGTTTATGTTTGCCCATACCATAACCCCACCAAGGGACACTCTGTTCACGATGTTGACCAGGCACGGAGTTACACCGGGGCTAGGGGAGGTTATAGCTACATCACAAATCTGCATAGCCCCAGTTAAGCCCCCTCAAAAGCATTAGTATTTTTTTTTAAATAAAGAAAAATGTCAAAGTTAATAACCAGAGATTCTGTTCCAATCCGATCCCTGGCTGCGTGCTCGTGTACCCTATGACGTGTGTCTGGTGTGTGCTAACTTCTAGCTAGCTAGCTAGCTAGAAGAACAGTTAGTCACTGCTAGCTGCTCCAAAGCCACCGTTAGCTGCACTGATAGCACAGCCACCACTCCCTCTGATTTAAGCCAGTCACCTGGTTGAAGAACCAAGGCGCCCTCTTCTTCGGCTTTATCCAGCCACAAAAGTTGGACAGCAGGATCGCTACTTCAATCGTAGATGGTATGAGGATTACAAATGGCTGGAATATTCTATCTCAAAGGACTGTGCTTTCTGCTTTGCATGCCGCCATTTTCAACATCCAAGAAACTATGGTGGAGAGAAGGCAGCATTTACCCACGATGGCTATCAGAACTGGAAGAAGGCCACAAGTTTGTTCAAGACACACAATGTTAGTGTGGAGCATAAATATGGAGTGAGTGGACTATTCAGAAAGATAGTCAGAGAACAGAGAGTATATGAGCAGTTGTGGAGTCATTGCATTTTACTGCAGACCAGGGACTTTCACAGAGAGGGAAACTTCATACCAGGGACTTTCACAGAGAGGGAAACTTCCTTGAACTTTTACAGGTCAGAGGCAAATTCGACAAAAGAAAATCTCAGATAATCCTAGAAATGCTAAGTGCACACATCATGATATACAGAATGAAATACTGGGCAAACCCTTCGACTCAGCAAGCTTGCCTGCCTGTCCATAACACGCAGAAAGAACCAGGGCCCTGGATGTCCAGAAGATTATAGACTCAACAACGTATCGTCGTATCGTCCTTCTATAAAACAAACACTTGGGGAGTAACTGAAAGACCTTTTATTCATTGACAGAGCGCGCCTGTCCGCTGGTGGGAACATGATTCAATCGCGCCGATCTGGATCTGGATGGAACAAGAAGATGCATATTTGTCGGCCAACAAGTATGTTTGCAATAGAAATAGAAAATCGCTAAAGATTGTGATGACAGCCAGCTCGTTTTACACCATGTGGGCAAAGTTGACAGGCAACACTTCTCATTGTGGCTGCAACGTGTATATTATTCCTTTCATTAAATTGGTAACATTATAACCAATGCACAGCCGGACGCATGTATGTCATCGGCCTACAAGTTATTTTTGTTTGTAATAGAAATATAATCACTAAGATTGTGCTGATAGCCAGTTCGTTTTACAAGTGTGTGCACAGTTAACAGGCATCGGCTAAATGCATTGCACTTCTCGTTGTGGCTGCACTTTGGATGTTAGTCATTTCATTTCTGACCTTGTGATAGCCATTTCATCCGAAACATTATTACCAATGCACAATTGTCAGGAATAAATGCACTTGTAAATAGTCCTGAAAATGTTCTTAGCACCCCCACGTATTGGTCAAGCCCCCCCCCCCCCCTTAGCACCGGGAGGGAAAGAAATCCTGGCACCGCGCCCGATGTTGACATCGGCAAACCAATCGCCCCACACGACGCCATATACGTTGTATGACATCGGTACAGTTGAAACCGGGATTCGTCCGCGAAGACCACACTTCTCCAGCGTGCCAGAGGCCATCGAAGGTGAACGTTTGCCCACTGACGTCGGTTACGACGCTGAACTGCAGTCAGGTCAAGACCCTGGTGAGGACGACGAGCACGCAGATGAGCTTTCCCTGAGACGGTTTCTGACAGTTTGTGCAGAAATTCTTTGGTTGTGCAAAACCCATCAGCTGTCCCGGGTGGCTGTTCTCAGACGATCCCGCAGGTGAAGAAGCTGGATGTGGAGGGTCCTGGGCTGGCGTGGTTACACGTGGTCTGCAGTTCGAAGGCCAGTTAGGCTTACTGCCATATTCTCTAAAACGACATTAAAGGCAGCTTATGGTAGAGAAATGAACATTAAATGATCTGGCAACTTCTCTGGTGGACATTCTACAGTCAGCATGGCAATTATACACTCCCTCAAAACTTGAGACATCCGTGGCATTGTGTTGTGTGACAAAACTGCACGTTTTAGAGTGGCCTTTTATTATCCCCAGCACAAAGTGCACCTGTGTAATTATCATGCTAAATTAACAGCTTCTTGATATGCCTCACCTGGAGAAATGGTCACTAACAGGGATGTAAACAAATGTGTGCACAAACTTTGAGAGAAATAAGCTTGTATGGAAAATTTGGGGTCATCTTTTATTTTTATTTCACTTTACATGCTGCATTTTTATATTTTTATTCACTATACAAATGACTCATGGTAGCCAGATGGCCAATTGTGCCAGGTTTGCCTATGAGAAAAGCTAGCAGATAGACATTTTAAACCTAAGGTCTAAACTGCCAGTTTAAGCACAAGTTTGTGAGTATGAACCCCCTATGGCCTGAAAGGTGGACTGCACCTGAGGGTTTAGCTCGGTCTCTCTTTCTCGTCTGGTTTCTCTCCTGTCGCTATATTGTACTGTTTTCTCTTTCTCACTTCCTCTCCCATCACTGTTTCGTGGCGGTAGTCTCTCACACTCTCTGTCGTGAATGCACAAACCTACTTGGCACCACTACCTAAAGAGCATGTCCTGCATAGCATTGCACAGCAGAGACAGAGAGAGACTACAGGTCAGAGAACAGTCCTTTGTCAATGAGGGATTACAGCCACAGTCGCTGCCGCTGTGTGTGTGTGTGTGTGTGTGTGTGTGTGTGTGTGTGTGTGTGTGTGTGTGTGTGTGTGTGTGTGTGTGTGTGTGTGTGTGTGTGTGTGTGTGTTAAGAGAAAGCCGTACTGGGCGACGCCAACCCCTTACGATCCACAGCCTGCCCATTGTCCATTGGCCTGGCCGGCCGTCGGTACAACAGCAATGGCCGCCTCAGTGACCCCTATTGTCTCTGAGCGACAGACAGCTCACATGTACTGCCTGATAAGGAGTTGCGAGGGCCAGACACACACACACACACACACACACACACACACACACACACACACACACACACACACACACACACACACACACACACACACACACACACACACACACACACACACACACACACACACACACACACACACGCTTTGTTCAATTAAACCATATTGTGCCATTCAACAATGGCATTCTCCTCACATTCTTCGTAGAGTTGCAAGGCCTTTGACTACCCAACACAGCTGTAAACCTGTGACATAAAAAGGTGACAAAATGTGACATTTATCAGAAAATCACTTCGTACAGTAACCTGTTTACATTATTCTACGATGTGATTATTCCATACAGCAGCTTTTTTCACCAACTGCTTTGTAGTGGATGATACTATTAGATTAGACACATTATGAATCTTAATCTTTGTTCTGTGTCCGGCACCAGTGTCTGTGTCACTGTCATTCGGTTTATTTCACATTATAGAGAGCAGTGCTCTGCTGGGGTTCCATCTCATAAGTGATTATCCAAGGATGGCCAATGCTTGAATCATTAAAATAGCACATGTTGTGTAGACACAGCTCTCTATCCCATATTGCAATTCATGGACCTGCAAAATTGAATTGATACTTAGTTGCTCCAAAGGCGGCCACTTTGCTCAAATTCCATTTTCACATGTGATGTCCATTGGTCCCTCCCAGACAACAAGGTGGATGTGGCCCACGTTCACACCAAATGGGGCCCAGCAACTAAGCCCACCAATCTCAAGCCAGAGTGGACCAATAAATTCCAACCCTCCACGGTGCCCATATATGGATAAGATCTGGGCCATACGAGAGTTGCGGTCATCTGCTGTTTCGGGCTACCTATCCCATGCCATGTCTCTGGTGGTCAGGTCAGATGAGGTTAGCCAAGCTGGAGGTGGTCTCCCTCCTACCCTGGTCCATGTGTCGTCCAGAGATAGTGAACACCCCCATGGCCCTATCCCTGAACCTCTGTCCCGGCCACGTCCTCTCCAACAGGAACACCAGCCCCGTGTACACTCCCACCCCCACCACCACTGACCCTCCTCCAGCTAACAACACCACCCCAGAGATGTACATATCATTAAGGGCTACGCCGGGCTTGGGCATGTGGTGTCCTAGTGCCAGCTTCAGCAGCACGGCCCCACAGACCACCAGACACAGCCCTGTGATGAGAACCACTAACAGATCCGACAGCCCTCCACTCTTCAGGATATCGATCCGCCTCCGGCTGCGGACACAGTTCATGTCCTGCACGGCGGAGCTCAGGAGCTGTTTGAGCAGGACGGCCAGGGCTAAGAGACACAGAGCCATGCCCGCTCCCATGCGCCAGTCACTGGAGAAGCTGGTCGTGGTGGAGAGGAGGAGTATGCCTCCCAGGCCGCAGCCCAGGATGAGTAGGACGGCAACGGCGTAGCACAGCAGAGACTTGGCCGGGTCGCGGAACCACCACAGCTCTACCTGCTCGTCCAGGATGCTGCGCTGGATCTGGTTCGGGTCAGGACCAACCGGCTGGTCATCCCGCATCGGGGGGAAGTCCTCCAGCTCTGGCATCCTGATTCTCCCAGCCTGACGGCCACAACCTGGACCACTGGTACGCTCAGTGCCGGGTCATAGTTCCTTCTCTCCGAAACTCTCAGTCCTCAGTGAATCACAGCAGCCCTTGGTGGATCGATCACTGGGCCTCTCTCCGGATCACAGTTCCTTCTCACTGGATTACAGGTATTATTTGTGGATCACAGGTTCCCTCATGTAATCCACTGCAGCCTGAGAGGACAGCCCGTCACTGAACCCTCAGAGTTATGGGACCAGGATGGAGCCTGGGGAGAGGAGAGACAGGGAAGATAAGAGCCACCTGCTGACATGCATGCACACACGCACACACACTGCGGCATATGCCATCTTCACAGCAGCTGTAAACAGTAGAGCTCCTGCCATATAAATAGAGGTAGCCTGCAGAGAGAGGCGTTTGGACTGACTGAAACCATACTGCTGAAATGGCAACCTGAAACCCCCTCATTCTTAATCCGCAAATGTGTACAGAGGCAAATCAGGTGAGACCACGATCATAGGCTAATCGAACACACAACACACAACACACACACACTTTCTATTCCGCACCCTTCTCTCCCTCTCATACCATGGCCTGTCACCTTTACAGTTCACTCCTCCTGTGCATGCAGACCAGCACCCTGTAGCTACGTGTAGTAACCCAGGTCTCGTCCTCCGTGTTGTGAGCAAAGCAACCTCTTGTTTATTCCCCCGGGGGTGATGTTTCTAAGATAGCGGCGCAAGCGACAAAAAGGGGCCGAAGTATTCATCCCTTTATCAATACGCCGTCCCTGTAGTCGCAGCGACTCTCAAGGTCATGCCGCAGACAGCTCGTCTTTAAAAGCCTGTCAGCGTGTTTACTGTCAAAGACAGCAGCGCGAGCCGAGGCGCGAGGCGAGCGCAGAGCGGCAGGCCTGCTTACACAAACACGACCCGTCTGCCGGAGCTGAACAGCAGCAGGGTGCGATGAGCCCTCATCACCAACACACAGGGACTCACACTGAGACAAGGCGTTCACATGAGGCGTGAAGTGAAGGGATACTTAATTGCACAGAGCGCATTGTGTTTATTGAACTCCCAATGTTCGACGTGGTTTCAGTTCATAACTGTGAGGTGGATGTGTGTGTGTGTACTGTGTGAGAACATGGTGTGCAGTGTGTGGGAGAGAGGTGTACAGTGTGTGTGAGTGTTGTTGAGTCACTAATTAAATCCCAGCAGGTTTGGATCTGATGCCACTGACAGAACAAGAATAGAAGGCAGTAATTAAGGTAGCATATGAAAAAAAACAATACTCACACACCTACACCTCACACACCTCTCTCGCTCTCTTGCATGCACTCACCCACACACACCTGTACACATTCTACCCCCCCCCACCCCCTCTCTCTCTAAGCCTTTCTGCCTTCTCTCTTATCACAGCTGACCTCTCCATCATATCACCCAGATTACACGGACCTCAATATAAATACCTTTATCATCTGCGCCTCTGTTTTCTCTCCCTGCGCTCTACTGTAGTCTCTCTTCCGTATTGTCTAGCAGACAGGTGCAGACAATGGCTTCTCCCAAACGTCTGCACCCAACCATGTTGATGGCAGTTGTGTGCAGTGCAGCATATTTCAGTTATGCAAATGTTCTCTGTGATAATGATGATGATGATGAAATCCCAGAGATAACCGTAAGCCTTGAAGAAAAGAAAAAAAAAATCAGTCAGTTCATGCCTTTTTGGTTCCGAGTTTTCAGCCTGAAGGTCAGTCTGTCGGTCGGCTCGACAGAGAAGCTGTGCTTTTCTCCAATTACCTGCTATGCTTTAGGGACACCGTATTCCCTCCTCTTATTTGGCCCTGCTGAATTCATCCCACCAAGCCATTAGTGTCTAATTTTATGTTGAAGTGCTATTCCCTTTTTTATTTTTTTAATATAGGAGTCGGCCATTATATGGTAATCAGTCTGTAGATCAAGTAGTAATGGGTTCAATATAATAACAATGTCCAGTAAAGAACAAACAGAATTGTGGTGGTTTGACTTCTGTCTGGAGGAGAGGAGAGTCAAGGGAGCCAGAGAGTTGCAGAGGTTTTGCTTTGATCTGCAGTTAAACGGCAGAAACTGCTTCTACCTCTTTTCTCTTTGCAGTGTCGTTTGACCTATGACCCCGTGACTCCGATCCCTTCAATCAGAAAGGGTTTA
Organism: Oncorhynchus gorbuscha; assembly: GCF_021184085.1. Classification (NCBI taxonomy): domain Eukaryota; kingdom Metazoa; phylum Chordata; class Actinopteri; order Salmoniformes; family Salmonidae; genus Oncorhynchus; species Oncorhynchus gorbuscha. The sequence goes on from NC_060178.1 coordinate 45,334,170, forward strand.
AAGAGGCCTATAGAGCTCCCAGCAGCACTGAGCCTGAGCTTGGCTGTGGAGTCTGTTTAATAATTCATCCAGGCCTGAGAGGCCAGGCCAGCCAGGAGGGAAAGAGGAGAAGTCCCAGATAGGATGAAGTTTCACTGGCTTTCAGCAAACTAATGTCGTACTCCTGCACTGGTCCTGGTCCATGAGCGCATTATCATACAGTCTAAACAGGCATGGAATGGAACGCCTAAAGAAGAAGTCTGATGGTGGTGAAATCTCAAAGGCGCAAATTGGCCGGAGACAAACAAAACAGGGACCTCACCGAGGTCCTGCTGTGTGAACGTGTTTATCTGAGGCCCTTGGAGAGGATGTGGGGCTAGGATTTGCCGTGGCGACGGAGCTCCCTCTTCCTGTTCCTGTCAATGGGCGGTCTCTCTGTGGCGGTGTGGTCCCCCACGGGCGAGGAGAGGGGTCAGGGTTGGCACCATCTGTCCTTGTGGTGGGAATCAGTGCCAAGTGCCATGGGCCGGGAGGCTGTGAGGCTGGTGCTGCTAGGGGCTGGCGGCAGGCAGGCGTCTGGGGATGAGATGTTCTGGATAGAGGTGGCGTGGTGGGTGGAGAGAGGGGAAAAGAGACAATGAGGGTTTGAGGGAGAGAGAGAGAGGGAGGGCAGAGGTTAGTAAGTACACAGAAAAGAGAGAAGGAGAGGGAAGGAGAGAGAGATGGAGTGAGAGAAAGAGACAGAGGTTGTGAATGGTTCTTTATTCAGGCCGTGTCTCTGTTCCTGTCACTTTCCAGTCGGGGGCCTGGGGACCCTCTCTGTGGCTAGGCACAGTGAGGGGACAATGGGCTGACTCACTGCCTGTGTCTCGGACTCCTTGTCACTGTGTCCTCCTTAGACATCAGACCAAGGATGCCTTCAGTCTGCAATGAGAGAGGAAGGGCGTTAGAGAGATGTAGCGAGGTTTGGGAGGGCAGGTTCGGTTCAGTTAGGTTTAGTCTCACCATCCCAAATTTGCTTTAATGCTATTTTAATTGGAGCCTGTCAAGAGACTCGTACAAACATAAAACACTGGTATTTCCAGCCTGCTGGTCTCAGACGTCTGGCTCGAGCTCTTCTGAAAACTGGATGGAGAAACAACAGAACACAAGTTTTTATATTTATATGCCATTTAGCAGACGCTTTTATCCAAAGCGACTTACAGTCATGTGTGCATACATTCTACGTATGGGTGGTCCCGGGAATCGAACCCACTACCCTGGCGTTATAAGCGCCATGCTCTACCAACTGAGCTACAGAAGGACACAAGCACACGGTAACCGTATGCCCCATCATAATCCTACCCCGATTCTGAAAAGTGTTCTGAACAGCATTTCTATCCTAGGATGCAGACTGTTTCCGCTCTCTTTCTGAGTTGCTTTCTCCTAGCGGCCTGCCTGATAACACAGGGAGTTTGAGCCCATGGCCCCAGTATGCCTGTACTGAGCACAGCTGCCATATTAAACCACTAATCAAATCACCAATTAACATGCACTCGCGTCTGGTCTCCCTTGCCTTGCTCCACTCTGCAGGAAAGGAAACTAGTTTACTTATTTGTTTGTTTTTGTTCAACTTCTCCTTTTTATTTTTTTAATCTCGCTGTCGCTGTGTTGGTTTAGAGGCAGCCTTCGGCATATTTGCATATCCCTGCTCTGGGAAACAGGAGACGAACCTACAACCAGATCCTCACAGGGTTCCAGGCTGCAACCTACCGAACACAGCACAAGCCAGAACACAATCTGTGTCATACACATATAGTACCAGTCGGTTTGGACACGCCTACTCATTCAAGGGTTTTTCGTTATTTTTTAACTATTTTCTACATTGTATTATAATAGTGACGACATCAAAACTATGAAATAACACATGTTGAATCATGTAGTAACTAAAAAAAATTGTTAAACAAATACATTTATTTTATATGAAAGATCCTTCAAAGTACCACTGATTGGCTCAAACACATTAAGAAGGAAAGAAATTCCACAAATTAACGTTTAACATGGCACACCTGTTAATTGAAATACATTCCAGATGATTGCCTCATGAACCTGGAGAATGCCAAGAGTGTGCAAATCTGTCATCAAGGCAAAGGGTGGTTATTTGAAGAACTTCATAAAATATATTTTGATTTGTTTGACACTTTTTGGTTAGTACATGATTCCATGTGTGTTATTTCATAGTGCAGAAACATAGTAAAAATAAAGAAAAACCCTGGAATGAGTAGGTGTGTCCAAACATTTGACTGGTACTGCACATCGGTGACACTCACACATACAGTTGAAGTCGGAAGTTCACATACACTTAGGTTGGAGTCATTAAAATGTGTTTCTCAACCACTCCACAAATTTCTTGTTAACAAACTATAGATATGGCAAGTCGGTTAGGACATTTACAGACAGATTATTTCACTGTATCACAATTCCAGTGGGTCAGAAGTTCACATACACTAAGTTGACTGTGCCTTTAAACAGCTTGGAAAATTCCAGATAATTATGTCATGGCTTTAGAAGCTTCTGATAGGCTAATTGACATCATTTGAGTCAATTGGAGGTGTACCTGTGGATCTATTCCAAGGCCTACCTTCAAACTCAGTGCCTCTTTGCTTGACATCATGGGAAAATCTAAAGAAATCAGCCAACACCTCAGAAAAAATGTGTAGACCTCCACAAGTCTGGTTCATCCTTGGGAGCAATTTTCAAACACCTGAAGGTTCATCTGTACAAACAATAGTACGCAAGTATAAACACCATAAGACCACACAGCCACGTTCTATCTCCTAGAGATGAACGTACTTTGGTGCGAAAAGTGCAAAAGAGGTACAAAAGTATCTATATCCACAGTAAAACGAGTCCTATATCGACTTAACCTGAAAGGCCGTTCAGCAAGGAAGAAGCCACTGCTCCAAAACCACCATAAAAAAGACAGACTACGGTTTGTAACTGCACATGGGGACAAAGATGGTACTTTTTGGATAAATGTCCTCTGGTCTGATGAAACAACAATAGAACTGTTTGGCCATAATGACCATTGTTATGTTTGGAGGAAAAAGGGGGAGGCTTGCAAGCCGAAAAACACCATCCCAATCGTGAAGCACGGGGGTGGCAGCATCATGTTGTGGGGGTGCTTTGCTGCAGGAGGGCCTGGTGCACTTCACAAAATAGATGGCATCATGAGAAGGAAAATTATGTGGATATATTGAAGCAACATCTCAAGACATTAGTCAGGAAGTTAAAGCTTGGTCACAAATGGGTCTTCAAAATTACCCCAAGCAATGACCCCAAGCATACTTCCAAAGTCGTGGCAAAATGGCTTAAGGACAACAAAGTCAAAGTATTGGAGTGGCCATCACAAAGCCCTGACCTCAATCCCATAGAAAATGTGTGGTCAGAACTGAAAAAGCATGTGCGAGCAAGGAGGCCTACAAACCTGACTGAGTTACACCAGCTCTGTCAGGAGGAATGGGCCAAAAAAACTTATTGTGGGAAGCTTGTGGAAGGCTACCCAAAACATTTGACCCATGTTAAACCATTTAAAGGCAATGCTACCAAATACCAATTGAGTGCATGTAAACTTCTGACCCACTGGGAATGTGATGAAAGAAATAAAAGCTGAAATAAAATCACTCTACTACTATTCTGACATTTCACATTCTTAAAATAAAGTGGTGATCCTAACTGACCGAAGACAGGGAATTTTTACTAGGTTAAAATGTCAGGAATTGTGAAAAGAGTTTAAATGTATTTGGCCCGAGGTGTACGTAAACTTCCGACATCCACTGTACCCACACGCTCCTTAAACATCACCGTTCACTTACTATTCTCTATTCTTACTATTCTCTCTCTCATTCTCTCTGTTTCTCCCTGCCATACACAAGCACGCATTGACCTTTGCTTTGTATGGTAGCTTTATAAAAGTGGAGTCATCGTCCATGACACAGCTACATCATAACAGTGTTCAGAGGTTGGAGGACAACACTAACACTGTGGTCCAAAGGTTAGGGTGGGATGTGATATTGACAGAAACAAGTTACAGTATAGGCTACTTCCTGGTTCACTTAAGTCAAAACACACGAGACAATTCAGTCCTGTTCCACCCATTTGGTCGGTCAATAACATGTTCATATTTATTCAGCTATTCCAGTATGGCATAAATGTGTCTGAAAACAGAATATGCTAAATTATTTGCATCATATGTAGACTGAAGAATGGACAGGATAAGGAGTGTTTTTTTTTAAACTCGTGACTGTAAGGAAATGTACCATAAGGTCACTGGTCTGTTCACACTATTTGTTAATGTACTAATAATTAAACCTTATGTCAAACAGCTAATAACCATGATTAAATATTTTAAAAATACCTTTATGGGGGGGGGGGGGACAAGCAAGTGGCCAATTTCCCACGTAATTTTTTTTGTAGTAATATCTCAATTATGAGCAACAATGTATTTATGAGAGATAACTTTCAGGAAAATAGGCTTGGAGTCTTTCAGAAAATACATCGGGTTATTTGAATTCAATGTTGCAACTGCAGTGAGCGAACTCTCCGATGTAGCCGACTCTGGGATAATTGTCTCACGAGAATGGTGACATGGTGGACATTTCAATAAACATACAGTAACACATTTCCTTAGGCTATCATTAAAGCTAAATAACACTCAAATGATGAACTCCTTCACCTCTATTAACTGGACATTTTAAAAATGGGAAATAGGCTCGTCTATGCAGTGGTCTGACTACCTACTTCAATTAAGTAGCCCAGAAAGAAACTAAACAGAGGTGGATGGATTCATATTATAATAGAAAGTTACAGCGCGCTTTTGGTCATTTGACTGGTAATTTTATCGAAACGACTGTGCGATTCATTCGCCGTCTGTCTGGCATTTATATTCAATACGTTATTTACCTGTCCGTGCTGCTGACACGTTCGCTGTCGCTCTTAATCCCCGTTTCTCAGTGGCGTGAAACGGAACCGCTCCACACGCAGATCTGCGCTCGTGCGCCGGGAGCCATTTCCAATTCCCAACCATATGCCGCGGCTAATCTGGTGCGTGCCGAAACTGTTTGAAAGCGTCTCGTCTCGATAATCAACGCACAACTCTGACTTGACTACATTTCTGCGGTGTGGAGCCACTGAGGGTGATGAAAGTGTGTGCCTCTCGCTCCTGGAACAGTGCTCAGTTCGAGTGGACTATCCCTGTTGCAGGTCTGGTCACAAGACGCCGCAGCGACGCCGTTTGGGAGGCGAGAGCTGATCGGGCTACACTTTCAGACACACTCCACGTATGCAGTTATCCTACTTGGGCTACAGTGCAGCGCGCGACCTTTCGCCGACGTCCCACGAGGAAAGCCCGCGCTCTAGGCTGGAATTATAACCACATCTCATGAAGGGGGTGTGCACGGCTGAGATAGCACGGAGCAAACAGACAAAATAGGATTTTCCCAATACTTTTTCAGGGCCAGAGAATGACAGGCATATCGTTTTTGCCATATCCCATTATTATGGTTGTAATAAGAAGGAATACCATTTCACCAGGCAGCCCCGTTAAATATGCACACCACATGCATCACTCAAAACACAAATAGGCTACTGACAAGCCTATAAAATATTGAATCAATATGGTGTAGACTGTTTTGGATTAACAATAAACAACCATGTCAATTGTTCTTGTTAATGAATCGTTTGTCATAAAAACGTTCATATTGTTCTTTTTATTTGGTTATATTGTTCTTTATATTCTGTTTATTATATTATTATTATGATGTGGAGGTCTTATACTGCATGGGTCTGTGTGTTGGGTGAGTGGTAGTGGTGGTGAGGAGGATATGTATTGGTTTGGAGAGAGGGTAGCTTGGCGGGGGATGGGGGTGGTGGGTATGTGTTGGTTTGGAGGGAAGGTAGCTTGGTGCTGGAGGGGGGTCTGTAGGGGTGGTGGTGGGTATGTGTTGGTTTGGAGGGAAGGTAGCTTGGTGCTGGAGGGAGGTCTGTAGTGGGGGTGGTGTTGGTTTGGAGGGAAGGTAGGTTGGCGGTGGAGGGGGTCTGTAGGGGTGGTGGTGGATATGTGTTGGTTTGGAGGGAAGGTAGGTTGGTGCTGGAGGGAGGTCTGTAGTGGGGGTGGTGGTGGGTATGTGTTGGTTTGGAGGGAAGGTAGGTTGGCGTTGGAGGGAGGTCTGTAGTGGGGGTGGTGGTGGGTGGGTGTGTTGGTTTGGAGGGAAGGTAGGTTGGCGGTGGAGGGAGGTCTGTAGTGGGGGTGGTGGTGGATATGTGTTGGTTTGGAGGGAATGTAGGTTGGCGGTGGAGGGAGGTCTGTAGTGGGGGTGGTGGTGGATATGTGTTGGTTTGGAGTGAAGGTGGGTAGGTTGGCGGTGGAGGGGAATCTGTAGGGGTGGTGGTGGGTATGTGTTGGTTTGGAGGGAAGGTAGGTAGGTTGGTGCTGGAGGGGAATCTGTAGGGGTGGTAATGTGTTGGTTTTTACGGTAACGTAAAAAGGAATACCATTTCACCGAGCAGCCCCGTTAAATATGCACACCACATGCATCAATCAAAACACAAAAAGGCTACTGACAAGCCTATACAATATGGAATCAATATGGTGAAAACGGTTTTTGATGAACAATACCCAACAATGTCAATGTTCTTGTTAATGAATAGCTTGTCATAAAACGTTCATCATTTCCAGTCAGACACAATTACTTATTGATTTGATTCACCGGGACAAGAAAAGCCTCCATTCACAAAATTCCAATGGGCCCCATCTCATTCAAAAAATATATATACAAACTCAAATAGGAATTGTTCTACTTTTTATTTCCAAGTTGCTTTAAAAAGAAAATGCCATTAATGATTACTTCTGCTAAAAGGCACTATAAATATGTAAACATTTTCTTTAAATTAATTTGACTAGGATGTGGAGGTCTTATACTGCATGGGTCTGTGTGTTGGGGGAGTGGTGGTGGTGAGGAGGTTATGTATTGGTTTGGAGGGAGGGTGGTGGTGGTGGTTATGTGTTGGTTTGGAGAGAGGGTGGTGGTGGTGGTTATGTATTGGTTTGGAGAGAGGGTGGTGGTGGTGGTTATGTATTGGTTTGGAGGGTGGTGGTGGTGGTTATGTATCGGTTTGGAGAGAGGGTGGTGGTGGTGGTTATGTGTTGGTTTGGAGAGAGGGTGGTGGTGGTGGTTATGTATTGGTTTGGAGGGTGGTGGTGGTGGTTATGTATTGGTTTGGAGAGAGGGTGGTGGTGGTGGTTATGTATTGGTTTGGAGAGAGGGTGGTGGTGGTGGTTGTGTTGGTTTGGAGAGAGGGTGGTGGTGGTGGTTATGTATTGGTTTGGAGAGAGGGTGGTGGTGGTGGTTATGTATTGGTTTGGAGAGAGGGTGGTGGTGGTGGTTATGTGTTGGTTTGGAGGGAGGGTATTGGTTTGGCGGTGGTGGTGGGGGTCTGTAGGGGTGGTGGTGGGTATGTGTTGGTTTGGAGAGAGGGTAGCTTGGCGGTGGATGGGGGTCTGTAGGGGTGGTGGTGGTGGTTATGTGTTGGTTTGGAGGGTGGTGGTGGTTATGTGTTGGTTTGGAGGGAGGGGCGGTGGAGGGGGTCTGTAGGGGTGGTGGTGGTGGTTATGTGTTGGTTTGGAGGGAGGGTAGGGGGCTTGGCGGTGGTGGGGGTCTGTTTAGGGGTGGTGGTGGTTATGTATTGGTTTGGAGAGAGGGTGGTGGTGGTTATGTGTTGGTTTGGAGGGAGGGTGGTGGTGGTGGTTATGTGTTGGTTTGGAGGGAGGGTGGTGGTGGTGGTTATGTGTTGGTTTGGAGGGAAGGTAGCTTGGCGGTGGAGGGGGGTCTGTAGGGGTGGTGGTGGTGGTTATGTGTTGGTTTGGAGGGAGGGTGGTGGTGGTGGTTATGTATTGGTTTGGAGGGAGGGTGGTGGTGGTGGTTATGTATTGGTTTGGAGAGAGGGGGTGGTGGTGGTTATGTGTTGGTTTGGAGGGAGGGTAGCTTGGTGGTGGAGGTGGGTCTGTAGTGGTGGTGGTGGGTATGTGTTGGTTTGGAGGGAGGTTGGTGGTGGTGGTTATGTATTGGTTTGGAGGGAGGGTGGTGGTGGTTATGTGTAGGTTTGGAGAGAGGGTGGTGGTGGTGGTTATGTATTGGTTTGGAGAGAGGGTGGTGGTGGTGGTTATGTATTGGTTTGGAGAGAGGGTGGTGGTGGTGGTTATGTGTTGGTTTGGAGAGAGGGTGGTGGTGGTGGTTATGTATTGGTTTGGAGAGAGGGTGGTGGTGGTGGTTATGTATTGGTTTGGAGAGAGGGTGGTGGTGGTGGTTATGTGTTGGTTTGGAGGGAGGGTGGTGGTGGTGGTTATGTATTGGTTTGGAGAGAGGGTGGTGGTGGTGGTTATGTATTGGTTTGGAGAGAGGGTGGTGGTGGTGGTTATGTATTGGTTTGGAGAGAGGGTGGTGGTGGTGGTTATGTATTGGTTTGGAGAGAGGGTGGTGGTGGTGGTTATGTGTTGGTTTGGAGGGAGGGTGGTGGTGGTGGTTATGTGTTGGTTTGGAGGGAGGGTAGCTTGGCGGTGGAGGGGGTCTGTAGGGGTGGTGGTGGTGGTTATGTGTTGGTTTGGAGGGAGGGTAGCTTGGCGGTGGAGGGGGTCTGTAGGGGTGGTGGTGGTGGTTATGTGTTGGTTTGGAGGGAGGGTAGCTTGGCGGTGGAGGGGGGTCTGTAGGGGTGGTGGTGGTTATGTATTTGTTTGGAGGGAGGGTGGTGGTGGTGGTTATGTATTGGTTTGGAGAGAGGGTGGTGGTGGTGGTTATGTGTTGGTTTGGAGGGAGGGTAGCTTGGCGGTGGAGGGGGGTCTGTAGGGGTGGTGGTGGTGGTTATGTGTTGGTTTGGAGGGAGGGTAGCTTGGCGGTGGAGGGGGGTCTGTAGGGGTGGTGGTGGTGGTTATGTGTTGGTTTGGAGGGAGGGTAGCTTGGCGGTGGAGGGGGGTCTGTAGGGGTGTATCTTCATCAGGACATGTATCTCCTCTCTCAGTCTCTGGATCTCTAGGCGCTGCAGCTGGATGATGCGGTCCCCTTCATCCTCTTCATTCAGACGGACCACCATGTTACTGTGGTTGGCCCTGGGAGACAGCAGGGCTGGGTATAGGGACCAAATACAGAGTGAGATCATGCAGGAGTTACTTTATTGGGAAGTAGAAGTAAACCAATAGGACTTTACCCTAAATTCTTAGGATTTACACCAAAGAACTTATGCCTTCTTGGGATGAAACAGTGACCAGACACCCACTTCTTAAGCACTTACAGTTGGAAGTTTACATACACCCAAGTTAGAAGTTTACATACACTTTAGCCAAATACATTTAAACTCAGGTTTTCACAATTCCTGACATTTTATCTTCGTACAAATTCCCTGTCTTAGGTCAGTTAGGATCACCACTTTATTTTCACAATGTGAAATGTCAGAATAATAGTAGAGAGAATGATTTATTTCAGCTTTTATTTCTTTCATCACATTCCCAGTGGGTCAGAAGTTTACATACACTCAATTAGTATTTGGTAGCATTGCCTTTAAATTGTTTAACTTGGGTCAAACGTTTCAGGTAGCCTTCCACAAGCTTCCCACAATAATACCTCATGATGCCTTCTATTTTGTGAAGTGCACATGTCGCTCCTGCAGCAAAGCACCCCCACAACATGATGCTGCCACCCCCGTGCTTCACGGTTGGGATGGTGTTCTTCAGCTTGCAAGCCTCCCCCTTTTTCCTCCAAACATAACAATGGTCATTATGGCCAAACAGTTCTATTATTGTTTCATCAGACCAGAGGACATTTCTCCAAAAAGTACAATCTATGTCCTCACGTGCAGTTACAAACCGTAGTCTGGCTTTTTTTATGGCGGTTTTGGAGCAGTGGCTTCTTCCTTGCTGAGCAGCCTTTCAGGTTATGTCGATATAGGACTCGTTTTACTGTGGATATGGATACTTTTGTACCCCTTTCCTCCAGCATCTTCACAAGGTCCTTTGCTGTTGTTCTGGGATTGATTTGCACTTTTCGCACCAAAGTACGTTAATCTCTAGGAGACAGAACGCGTCTCCTTCCTGAGCGGTATCACGGCTGCGTGGTCCCATGGTGTTTATACTTGCATACTATTGTTTGTACAGATGAACGTGGTACCTTCAGGCGTTTGGAAATTGCTCCCAAGGATGAACCAGACTTGTGGAGGTCTACAATTGTCTTTCTGAGGTGTTGGCTGATTTCTTTTGATTTTCCCATGATGTCAAGCAAAGAGGCACTGAGGTAGGCCTTGGAATACACCCACAGGTAAACCTCCAATTGACTCAATTATGTCAATTAGCCTATCAGAAGCTTCTAAAGCCATGACATAATTATCTGGAATTTTCCAAGCTGTTTAAAGGCACAGTCAACTTAGTGTATGTAAACTTCTGACCCACTGGAATTGTGATACAGTGAATTATAAGTGAAATAATCTGTCTGTAAACAATTGTTGGAAAAATGACTTGTATCATGCACAAAGTAGATGTCCAACCGAGTTGCCAAAACTATAGTTTGTTAACAAGAAATTTGTGGAGTGGTTGAAAAACGAGTTTTAATGACTCCAACATAAGTGTATGTACACTTCTGGATTCAACTGTATATGAATATACAAGTTATTATACAGACTATACACACAGTGACACCCAGTGGCTAGAAATATGGACGCTCTACCTCAAAGAAAAGTTCAGGGAACTTAACTCAACCAATCTTTCCAATGAGTAGAACGCTGCACTCTATTCTCTTTCCTGTAAATCAGAGAGATGAGAGAGAAAGAGGTCACCTTTGAGTGTGTTGGTCTGCTTCAAGTCCTTCTTTCCCATCAGACTCTTGTAGTCGTGGACCTGGGAGCGCGTCAGATGCAGCTGCCGCCGCAGGTCGTTGACCTCACTGATCAGAGTCACGTTCTCCTGTAGCAACCAATCAATTATCCAATTAAGCAATCAAGTAATCCAGTCAGTCAATTAGTCCGTCCGTCTGTCTGACAGCCAGTCAAGGACTACGACATTAAAACGACAAGCCTCGTTTTAGGGTGTCATTATAAATGGGAATGAAACCAAATCCACAAATCATATGAAAATAGTTTTGGGCACACAGACACACTTATCCACCTAACCCAATAGTCCTTTCTGAGAAGTCTCGTCTCTGTCACCTGCATGATCTTGACGTTGTCAGCATGGTGGACCACGCTGTCTTGGGCCAGCTTCCTCTTCAGGGATGCCACGTTCCTCTCCAGGTGGTCCCTTTGCCTAGCGTACTCCCTCTGGACGTTTGGGTCCACACTAACTTTATCCAGCTGAGAGACATGAAGAGCAGCCATTTAAAGATGTGTATTCATTCACTACTTCTTAACAGGAACACACAGTAGCCAACACTGTCTCACCACGTCACTCTGCTGTGCGTAGCGGTCGTACAGGTCTCTGATGCTCTCCTTCAGCCTCTTGGGCTCTTGGATGAACCCCACACAGTTATGGAGGTCCGTCTTGAACCTGCGTACCAGGGCCTCCACATCTCTCACCTGAGAAGGAGAAGAAAGGAAAAGTGAGGGATGGAGGTGAGACTGTGGGTGAATATTGTGGAGAAGGGAGGAAAAGTGAGGGATGGAGGTGAGACTGTGGGTGAATATTGTGGAGAAGGGAGGAAAAGTGAGGGATGGAGGTGAGACTGTGGGTGAATATTGTGGAGAAGGGAGGAAAAGTGAGGGATGGAGGTGAGACTGTGGGTGAATATTGTGGAGAAGGGAGGAAAAGTGAGGGACGGAGGTGAGACTGTGGGTGAAGATCGTGAACTTGTCAGACACATTGGGTGACACTGATATTCAGACAAAGATAAAGGCACAAATATAAACGTATGGACTTCTCTCTCTTGCTACATATACAGTACACACCTTCTGCAGGCCCTTGTGCATTTCCTTGTCAGTGGTGGTGAGTTTGAGCTTCAGCTCAGCGATGTCCAGCTCCCCCTGAGTGTTCTTCTTGTGGAAAGTATCCAGCTCCTCCTCCATCTACAAGTCACCGGAAGCCAATAGCCTTTTTACATCGTTTTTAAAAATACATTTAGCAGACACTCTTATCCAGAGCAACTCAGTTAGTGCAGTCATCTAATGACAGCTAGGCGAGACAGCCACATTATCACAGTCATGGTAAGTAATTTTTTTCTCTCGCATTATGTAGTTATGTGTGAAGTCAGTGCTAGTAGGAAAATACAAGTGTGAGTGTAGGTAGAGTGTGTGTGTGTGGGGGGGGGGGGGCATAGCTTTGATCTCCATATTCTCCACTCTCTTCCACCTCCCTCTATCTCACACAACTGATCTATAGGACTCATCTAAACCCTGATCAACCCTAAATCGATATGGACCCCAGTGCTCATTTCCATGTTGATGAAAAGGGCCTGAAGTTGGCAGGCGCTTTCAAAAAATATCAATGGTGACAAGTACAAAAGTAGGAACTGATTTCTTTTTCTGTGAATATTGAATTTTCATTCTAATCAAAGGGACATTTCAGTTAGCCTACTGTGGACAACCGCCGATAGAATGCATGTATTCAAGGGACATTTCAGTTAGCCTACTTTGGACAACCGCCGATAGAATGCATGTATTCAAGGGACATTTCAGTTAGCCTACTGTGGACAACCGCCGATAGAATGCATGTATTCAAGGGACATTTCAGTTAGCCTACTGTGGACAACCGCCGATAGAATGCATGTATTCAAGGGACATTTCAGTTAGCCTACAGTGGACAATCGCCGATAGAATGCATGTATTCAAGGGACATTTCAGTTAGCCTACTGTGGACAACCGCCCGATAGAATGCATGTATTCAAGGGACATTTCAGTTAGCCTACTGTGGACAATCGCCCGATAGAATGCATGTATTCAAGGGACATTTCAGTTAGCCTACTGTGGACAACCGCCCGATAGAATGCATGTATTCAAGGGACATTTCAGTTAGCCTACTGTGGACAACCGCCCGATAGAATGCATGTATTCAAGGGACATTTCAGTTAGCCTACTGTGGACAACCGCCAATAGAATGCATGTATTCAAGGGACATTTCAGTTAGCCTACTGTGGACAACCGCCAATAGAATGCATGTATTCAAGGGACATTTCAGTTAGACTACTGTGGACAACCGCCGATAGAATGCATGTATTCAAGGGACATTTCAGTTAGCCTACTGTGGACAACCGCCGATAGAATGCATGTATTCAAGGGACATTTCAGTTAGCCTACTGTGGACAACCGCCCGATAGAATGCATGTATTCAAGGGACCGCCGATAGAATGCATGTATTCATCATTCAAGGGACATTTTCAGTTAGCCTACTGTGGACAACCGCCAATAGAATGCATGTATTCAAGGGACATTTCAGTTAGCCTACTGTGGACAACCGCCGATAGAATGCATGTATTCAAGGGACATTTCAGTTAGCCTACTGTGGACAACCGCCAATAGAATGCATGTATTCAAGGGACATTTCAGTTAGCCTACTGTGGACAACCGCCCGATAGAATGCATGTATTCAAGGGACATTTCAGTTAGCCTACTGTGGACAACCGCCCGATAGAATGCATGTATTCAAGGGACATTTCAGTTAGCCTACTGTGGACAACCGCCCGATAGAATGCATGTATTCAAGGGAATTTCAGTTAGCCTACTGTGGACAACCGCCAATAGAATGCATGTATTCAAGGGACATTTCAGTTAGACTACTGTGGACAACCGCCGATAGAATGCATGTATTCAAGGGACATTTCAGTTAGCCTACTGTGGACAACCGCCGATAGAATGCATGTATTCAAGGGACATTTCAGTTAGCCTACTGTGGACAACCGCCGATAGAATGCATGTATTCAAGGGACATTTCAGTTAGCCTACTGTGGACAACCGCCAATAGAATGCATGTATTCAAGGGACATTTCAGTTAGCCTACTGTGGACAACCGCCCGATAGAATGCATGTATTCAAGGGACATTTCAGTTAGCCTACTGTGGACAACCGCCCGATAGAATGCATGTATTCAAGGGAATTTCAGTTAGCCTACTGTGGACAACCGCCGATAGAATGCATGTATTCAAGGGACATTTCAGTTAGCCTACTGTGGACAACCGCCGATAGAATGCATGTATTCAAGGGACATTTCAGTTAGCCTACTGTGGACAACCGCCGATAGAATGCATGTATTCAAGGGACATTTCAGTTAGCCTACTGTGGACAACCGCCGATAGAATGCATGTATTCAAGGGACATTTCAGTTAGCCTACAGTGGACAATCGCCAATAGAATGCATGTATTCAAGGGACATTTCAGTTAGCCTACTGTGGACAACCGCCCGATAGAATGCATGTATTCAAGGGACATTTCAGTTAGCCTACTGTGGACAATCGCCCGATAGAATGCATGTATTCAAGGGACATTTCAGTTAGCCTACTGTGGACAACCGCCCGATAGAATGCATGTATTCAAGGGACATTTCAGTTAGCCTACTGTGGACAACCGCCGGTAGAATGCATGTATTCAAGGGACATTTCAGTTAGCCTACTGTGGACAACTGCCCGATAGAATGCATGTATTCAAGGGACATTTCAGTTAGCCTACTGTGGACAACCGCCAATAGAATGCATGTATTCAAGGGACATTTCAGTTAGCCTACTGTGGACAACCGCCAATAGAATGCATGTATTCAAGGGACATTTCAGTTAGCCTACTGTGGACAACCGCCGATAGAATGCATGTATTCAAGGGACATTTCAGTTAGCCTACTGTGGACAACCGCCGATAGAATGCATGTATTCAAGGGACATTTCAGTTAGCCTACTGCATGTATTCAAGGGACATTTAGTTAGCCTACTGTGGACAACCGCCGATAGAATGCATGTATTCAAGGGACATTTCAGTTAGCCTACTGTGGACAACCGCCGATAGAATGCATGTATTCAAGGGACATTTCAGTTAGCCTACTGTGGACAACCGCCGATAGAATGCATGTATTCAAGGGACATTTCAGTTAGCCTACTGTGGACAACCGCCCGATAGAATGCATGTATTCAAGGGACATTTCAGTTAGCCTACTGTGGACAACCGCCGATAGAATGCATGTATTCAAGGGACATTTCAGTTAGCCTACTGTGGACAACCGCCGATAGAATGCATGTATTCAAGGGACATTTCAGTTAGCCTACTGTGGACAACCGCCAATAGAATGCATGTATTCAAGGGACATTTCAGTTAGCCTACTGTGGACAACCGCCAATAGAATGCATGTATTCAAGGGACATTTCAGTTAGCCTACTGTGGACAACCGCCCGATAGAATGCATGTATTCAAGGGACATTTCAGTTAGCCTACTGTGGACAACCGCCGATAGAATACTCAAGGGACATTTGTTAGACAACCGATAGAATGCATGTATTCAAGGGACATTTCAGTTAGCCTACTGTGGACAACCGCCCGATAGAATGCATGTATTCAAGGGACATTTCAGTTAGCCTACTGTGGACAATCGCCCGATAGAATGCATGTATTCAAGGGACATTTCAGTTAGCCTACTGTGGACAACTGCCCGATAGAATGCATGTATTCAAGGGACATTTCAGTTAGCCTACTGTGGACAACCGCCGATAGAATGCATGTATTCAAGGGATATTTCAGTGATGGTTTTCAACCATTTCAAAAATGGCAGTTATCCCGTTAAAGAGCTGATAAAGGAGGAAGAAGAGAAACCATCTTGTTTCACCTCGTGGATCTGCTCCTTCATCTCCTTGATATCATTCTCTCTGGGCTCTATTTGTTTCTTCAGCTCTTTGATCTTGTAGTCCAGGACAAATTTAAACTTCTCCAGCTCCTGGTTCTTCTTCTTCAGATCATAGATGCGTTTCTCCTACAGTACACAGGAACAGGACAAGACTTTAGCCTGGTCCCAGATCGGTTTGTGCTGCCTTGCCAACTCATTGTCACGCAACAACAATAGGAGTTGGTAAGAAAGCATAAATAGACTTCAGATCTCTGTATAAAGTTAAGTTTGTATTCAGACTACACATTTAACAGCCATGAGATTTTTATAGTCACTTTTTTCAAGTTCAATTATGTTCATGGTCCTCTTCCAAACTTTGATCCCATGAAATTGATAGGAAATGTAATGTTGTATAGGTAGTTCAACAATGAAAGCCCTTTGGTGATCCAAATCTAAATGTTCGGCTTAACTTCTGGGCAGCACCTCTTAATGTTCAAATGTATTATCGTTAGAGACAAGCGAGCAAACCAGACAAGAGAGCGTAGGAACAACAGATGCCAAGGTTATTGCTGCTGAGTGTGAATCTTTATTCATGAAGAGGAAGGTGTTTCAAATGAACTGAGGGGATCCTCTTTTGATGCAGAACCATTTTGTTTGAATTTACTCCCTGTCCAATTAGCTGTTTGAAACCGTTTAATTTTGTGTGTGTGTGTGTGTGTGTGTGTGTGTGTGTGTGTGTGTGTGTGTGTGTGTGTGTGTGTGTGTGTGTGTGTGTGTGTGTGTGTGTGTGTGTGTGTGTGTGTGTGTGTGTGTGTGTGTGTGTGTGTGTGTGTGCGTGTAGGGGGGGGTGATCTTTTCATAGGACAGCATCTGTGACATTTACACACTAATTAAGTTTCCCTGTATGCACAAAGAGCCAACAGAGAGAGATGCAAATGCCTTTCTCCCCTGTCTACCCCTCATAACACCGAGGGTAAAATATGTACATGCTCTTTAAGGGAAATAACAAGCTACAGTGTCTCACACATCAATAGCGCTAACAGCAGCATGCGTGTTGTCAAGGAGGTTTTACGCGCTGGCACATGTTGTGCATGCCTGCGTGCATGCCTGCGTGCACGTGCGTGCACCTATGCACGTACGCGTGTGTGCGTCTGTGAGTTCGTGGTCACAGAGCAGGTGTCTGAGTGGGATTAGTCATTAGTGGACCTTCACTTCTCAAGGCTCAGTGCTGTTTTGCGCCGGGGGGGGGGGGGAGTCTTACAGTCACCTCGCCTGGTGTGATGCATGGCACTGGGACTCAGTCAGGATGAATGGCTGGCTGGGGGAGAGGAAACTTTTTGATGGACAATCTATAACAGCGTATGAGTTGACTGTGTTTGATTCC
Source organism: Oncorhynchus gorbuscha (assembly GCF_021184085.1). Taxonomy (NCBI): domain Eukaryota; kingdom Metazoa; phylum Chordata; class Actinopteri; order Salmoniformes; family Salmonidae; genus Oncorhynchus; species Oncorhynchus gorbuscha. The sequence goes on from NC_060178.1 coordinate 45,351,335, forward strand.
GAGAGAGGGGCATTAGAACAAATTGAACTGGAACACAATCATACGAGTAGATCTCCATTGTACAAAACAGACTGTTGTTCCTTCCTCAGTGGTTTGACAGTTTCAGTGACGTCCAGTCACCTATACCTTTCATGTTTCTGTTCCAAAAGCCTCGCTGCTTTTGGAACAATACTAACCCTCTCCTTTCCTCGGCATCTTGCTGTACCCCATGCACCTCTTGAACCCCTCACCCCAGCCACTCACTCACCTTGTCCTGGATGGTCTCGTCCCTCTCCTGGATCGCTTTCTTCAGAGCCAGGATGTCCTTTTCCAAGGACTTGACGATGGCCTGTAGCTTCTGCTGCTCCAACTTCATCCTCTCCATCTCCACGTTGCTGTTGTCTATATCCTTCTGGAGGCTGCTGAACTGCAGTGTGTGTGTGTGTGTGTGTGTGTGTGTGTGTGTGTGTGTGTGTGTGTGTGTGTGTGTGTGTGTGTGTGTGTGTGTGTGTGTGTGTGTGTGTGTGTGTGTGTGTGTGTGAGGGGTAGAGGAGGAAAATGTCATCAGTCACCAGTCCTCATAACTCATTGTCCCTTACACAACGGTCATATTCTTTTTAGCTTCCATAACCCATAACAAGACCTCCACATCCAAAACCATATTGGATAGTAAAAATGGCCAGACTTGATCTAGGAAGAAAGGGAAGGAGACAAAAAAAGACAGAGAGAAGACGAGAAAAGACAACATATAGACAGGGTGGGACCGGGTGTATAGGACGGCTGAATGTGCAGAGGATCTGATTCAACGTCATCCCTTTCCATTAAAGTGATCCCTGTGATATTGAGTGAGCATGCAGAGGGAGCGCATTAGAGCCTAACTGTGGACAGACGGACATGCCCTGCTTGCAGTCTGATTGGCTGTAATTATGATCTACCACACTGCAGGCTGGGAGAGAAGAGCTGACTGGGAGGTGTGATGAAAAGGCAGGCAGGGGCTAGGTGGGAGAGGGTTGAGTGGGGTGTGTAGGACGGGATGGGACTTGGAAGCAAAGTAGGGGTGAATATTGCATCCTCCCGTTCTCTCCCCACTTCCTTCTCAAATTATCAGAGGAAAGTGAGGAGAGGAGCCTCTGATCTTCTCCTCCAATTGCTCTCCTCTTATCCCTCTGATGTTCTGAGAAGAAGGCAAGAGGACAAAAGGACAAAAGGAAAAAAGGAAACTTTTGAGAGAGATTGGAAGAGTGGGAGCGAGAAGATCATGTCTCTACCTTCTTCTTCATGATGCCGGTGTCTCTCTTCATGCGCATGTTGGTCTCCCTCTCGTCCCTCAACCACCTCTCGTAGCGGACCCTGATGTCCTGGATCTCCCTGTCCCCATCCTCCTCCATCTGCTTTCTGCTCTCCTCAAACTCCCTCGCCTGGATACGAGACTCCTCCTGGCACTACAGAGGGTAGGGAGGGAGCGAGAAATAAGTGGGAGATGGTAGAACAAGCTTCCATTTGACACTAGGACAGCAGATTCCCTGTCCATCTTTCGAAAACATCTGAAACCCTACCCTCTTCAAAGAGTAACTTAAATATTCCCACAGCAACCACCCCTCACCCCCCACAAAAAATAAACAACACCCTTACCCTTGCCTTTCATGTACTAATACTTAACTTTGTTCTACCAGTCCTGGTTTTGCTGATAGCTACTTTATTTAAAAAAATACTGAGATGTGGATGTCTCACCTAGCTACACTATACAGTATATATACACGCATGTAGACACCCCTTCAAATGAGTGGATTTGGCTATTTCAGCCACACCCCTGCTGATAGGTGTATAAAATTGAGCACGCAGCCATGCAATCTCCATAGACAAACAGTGGCAGTAGAATGGTCTTACTGAAGAGCTCAGTGAATTTCAACGTGGCACCGTCATAGGATGCCACCTTTCCAACAAGTCAGTTTGTCAAATTTCTGCCCTGCTAGAGCTGTTATTGTGAAGTGGAAACATCTAGGAGAAACGAAGCGAAATGGTAACACAAGCTCACAGGATGGGACCGCTGAGTGCTGAAGCGTGTAGTGTGTAGCGTGTAGCTCGTCTGTCCTTGGTTGCAACACTCTCTACCGAGTTCAAAACTGCCCCTGGAAGCAACATCAGCACAACAACTGTTTGTCGGGAGCTTCATGAAATGGGTTCCCATGGCCGAGCAGCCTCACACAACCCTAAGATCACCATGCGCAATGCCAAGCGTTGGCTGGAGTGGTGTGAAGCTCACCTCCATTAGACTCTGGAGCAGTGGAAACGCGTTCTCTGCAGTGATGCATCTGCAGTGATGAACCTTCTGGCAGTCCGATGGGTGAATCTGGGTTTGGCAGATGCCAGGAGAACGCTATTTGCCCTAATGCATAGTACCAACTGTAAAGTTTGGTGGAGGAGGAATAATGGTCTGTGGCTGTTTTAGTTCCAGTGAATGGAAATCTTAATGCTACAGCATACAATGACATTCAACGGTTCTGTGCTTCCAACTATGTGGCAACAGTTTGGGAAAGGCCCTTTCCTGTTTAAACATGACAATGCCCCCATGCACAAAGCGAGGTCCATACAGAAATGGTTTGTAGAGATCGGTGTGGAAGACTGGCCTGCACATAGCCCTGACCACAACCCCATCGAACACCTTTGGGATGAATTGGAACGCCGACTACAAGCCAGACCTAATCGCCCGACAATCAGTGCCCGACCTCACTAATGATCTTGTAGCTGAATGGAAGCAAGCCCCCGCTGCAGTATTCCAACATCTAGTTGACATGCTTCCCAGAAGAGTGGAGGCTGTTATAGCAGCAAAGGAGGGGACAATCTCCATATTAATGCCCATCATTTTGGAAAGAGATGTTTTGACGAGCAGGTGTGCACATACTTTTGGTCATGTGGTGTATCTTAAGATGAACGCACTAACAGTTCGTCGCTCTGTATTTAAAAAGCAAAATGTGATCGAGAAAGAAAAAGGGAAGGCGAAAGAGGTAGCAAATCTCTCTCTCTCTCTACAGAGTTAAATATTAAGGTGATTATGCAGGCCCTGTGGAGAGCTACAAAGGGGAACTTAGGGTCAATGGTGGAAGGTTGGGAAGGCCCAATTATGTTACATCAACAGTATACTTCTCCATGTACTATTTAGATTTTTTTTTTGTAATATTTTTTTGTCAATTTCAGCAGATGCTTTTATCCAGAGCGACTTACAGTAAAGAGTGAGGCCATACATTTCTATACCCCCCCGTGGGAATTGAACCGACAACCCTGGCGTTGCAAGCGCTGTGCTCTACCAACTGAGCCACAAGGGATGAAGGATGAAACTGTCAAGAGTACTTGAGCAGAATATAAACTATTGAACTGAAACTGCTCACTCAGAATGGCTCTGTTCTAGACATAACTTTACTGGGGAAATACTGGGGTCATTCTTACATGAGAAGTCTCGTTTTGCTACTCTCTCTCGGGGATATGGCCGCTCTTTGCGCTTTCTTTTTTAATCTAGAGTGGTCGGTATCTCAGCGCAAATCCATGCCGGGGATTTCTATTCTGCTCTCTACAGGGCGGAAGACTGTGACTCTACAGGACTTCCTAAACTGGGCCCTGAGCAGAGAGCTGCTTAGGACTCGGACATTACTCTGCAGGAACTGTCCACTGCAATTATACAGATCTCCTCTGGTCTCCCTGGTATTCATGGTTTGCCATCAGACTTTTTACAAACGTTTCTGGGAATGTATTGGGTGGGGGGGTGAAGTGGGTGGGGGGAATGTATTGGGTGGGGGGTGTATTGGGTGGGGGAATGTATTGGGTGGGGGGGTGAAGTGGGTGGGGGGAATGTATTGGGTGGGGGGGGATGTATTGGGCCAGGAGTTTTTCCGGACCACATGATCTGACCAGGGAGAACTCTGGGCGCTAACCCCAGGTTATTCCTGGTGAGGGGAAAAAACAGGACCCTATCTGTGAGGACTCTATATAAAGCTGCAAATCCCACCTCCAAACGTCCCCATACAACCCCTTGACATCCTAGTATCCAGTACCTGCTCCAGCACCAGTAGTTTCTCCTGCATCTTTCCCTCGTAGTAGAGGGTGAGCTCCTCCAGGGCAGCAGTCTTGCTCTCGTCCATCTGCTGCAGCTGCTTTTCGTAGTCCTGCTGCATCTGCTGAGACTTGAACTGCAGCTCCTGGTACTTCTCATATTCCAGCATCAGCTTCTGACTGTTGGCCGATTCTAGGGGAACGCAGAGAGAGACAGAGAGGATATCCAATGAGGACCCTGGATCAAAGACAGTCAATGCCATCATGTGCTGCTGTCAATGTACACACTGCAATGGGAGTCATTCAAGTCTCATTCAAGTCTCTTAACTACAAACTTAAAGGTCACTTTTGTTTTCTTCTGAAAGATGGACAAGAACTGAGAATAGCATAGAATAGAACAGAATAGAACAGAACGTACCCATATCCTGCAGCTCTTTGGAGTGTTTCTCCATGACCTCGAACATGGTCTCCTGATTAGCTACCTCCATATTGTCTCTCTCTGTCTTCAGGATCTGACGGGAGAGATGGACAGAGGGATGAAGAATGGTGGAGAGGGATATCTCTGCACATGCACCTCACTGAGGTGTTCACCTTACGCCAGCCCAGCCAGAGCCACTTTCAATTCTCATTTCCATGTATCGATCTAGCAGTAGCTCTTATCAAGGCCGACTCTTACAAGGCAAAGTACACTCAGTGCATACCATAATGAGAGTAGAACACTTTTGAAAGTTAAACCGTGTTAAAAGTATTATACTGAGCTACACGCTTAGAAAAAAAGGTGCTAAGTAGAACCATAAATGGTTCTTCGTTTTGTTCCTTTTTGCTGCTAGGTAGAACCATTTGCAGAAGGTTCTACCTAGAATGTTCTTTATAATCAACCAATCATTGTACATGGAAAAACATAGATATTTAAACAAACTATTCTGAAAACCACCCTTCATTAGCGCATGCTGTGAAATATGATATATGATTCTATGTAGAACCCTTCTTGCCTTACAAAGAATTATCCTCCAAAAACGGTCCCTTAGGATGTTAAAGGTAGAACCCTATGTTCTAGGTAGAACCCTATGTTGTAACTTTAATGTGTTAGAGTTAATGTTTAAGTTTATTCTTTGAGCTGTATCTGTAAAGATATTTCTTTAGATTTATTTGCATATGTAATTGTATTGGGTTGTGTTGAATTATGCTTTTTACTGCAAGTCCCAGAATGCCTTGCGAGAGGAATGAGTGATAACGTGCCAATTATGTGCAGGTGTTTGATGATTGTGGCTGACTTTCCGACAGCATCTTACCTGCATTGCTATGTACCAAAACCATTGTTGTTAAATGTAACGTAAACAAGTATTCTTACTAAAAGAAGTTTTCTTATCAAAACCGACGTCCCGAGTCATTAATTTGAAGTTAGCAAATCTAAAACCCTATCCCCCAACAAGATCCATGGCCCGACGCCTTCAGTGATGATCCATGGCCCGACGCCTCCAGTGATGATCCATGGCCCGAAGCCTCCAGTGATGATCCATGGCACAAAGCCTCCAGTGATGATCCATGGCCCGACGCCTCCAGTGTTGAACCATGGCACGAAGCCTCCAGTGATGATCCATGGCACGAAAGCCTCCAGTGATGATCCATGGCACGAAGCCTCCAGTGATGATCCATGGCACGAAGCCTCCAGTGATGATCCATGGCCTGGAGCCGCCATGTTTTTGTTTGGTGTTCTGAGTATTGAAGATCATGAACACTTTGGTCTACTTCTTCAGACGATCGTCACATATAATTAATGTGTAATTCGTACAATCCTAAAGTTAATATAACTTTGTTTCATCATTGGCTGCTTGGCTAGGGTTTATTTTAACACTGCATTACAATTGCCACCAACCCAGTAGCAATGACAAAATCTCATGTGCCCAGCAAGGGACAACAATAGTGACATGTCAAATATTTCAATGTTTAGCCAACATATAGTGATGAAAATGACGATAGTTTGAATTCTTGAACATTAATGCTCAAGACAGTATAAGAAAAATGCAGCAGTCGTAAAAACTACTTTCACCTGCAAATAGTGAGGGAGAGAACCTAAATGGGCATGTGCTGAGAGAGTTTCATCACTTGTTTCTGTTTGGAGAAATTCAAGGTCCCTTTTACAATTGCCCCCGGTCTCCCATACTAGTTCATACCATATTAGTGTTTATCTCAGAGCTTATTTACCATCTAAATGTAGCTTCATTACTCTAATTTACTAAATGAATTGAATCAAATTGATGAGTACTATCATGCCTGCTCTCCCTCCCTGGCGCTCGAGGGCACACCTGTCACCATCGTTACGCGCATCAGCACTTCTTTGGACTCATCTGTACGCCGTTACTTTGTTGAATGCCACCTCCTATATCTGCCTGTTTCTCAGTTTGATCGCTGAGTCAGCATTACTTTAGTTATGTTTCCCCTGTCCAGACGCTGTCCTTGTTTGTTTCATGTCGGTCACTTATTAAAATGAAGTACTTTATTTAGTTAAGTTGCTTGAGGTAGGTAACTGATTATGTTTGAAGCCCTGTCTGTCTCACCTGTATGTTGGTCTTGAGTGACTCCATCTGCCGAACAAACGTAGTTGACAGCTCCTTGGTCTTTTCGTTGTAGTTCATGTCCTTCAGACGGAGCTGGTACTCATTCTCCATCTTCAGCTCCTCCACACGTGTCTTCAGCTCTAACATCACCTGGTTCTGTCATAGGAGGAGAGGAGGTAGTGAGGGAGAGAATGAGCGAGGGACAAGGTAGAGAGAGAGAAGAAGAGTAGTAGCAGTGAAGTGAAGTGAAGTGAGTGGGAGAAGAGAGAAAAGGAGGCATGAGAGCAGGGGAGGAGAGGGGGAGGAAGAGGAGAGGACGAGAGGACAGGAGGACAGGGATAATGTGATTAATCAGGTTAGAGTAGGAGTGACCATGGCCCTCGCAAACCTACAATAATGGAACACACCCAACCCATGTATCAAGTCAGTGTAATGCTACAAAAATCCCCATGGTGGGCTACCTTCTCCTCCAGGTCTGACTTGGTGATGAGGATCTCCTCAGCATAGGAGATCTCCTTGTCTCTCTTCAGGCCGCGGCCCTCCTTGTCTATGATCTTCCAGATGAGCAGACAGCCATCCTCAGAAACCGTCAGTAGGTACTGGTCATCAAAAGTGATCACCATCTGTCATGCAGGTGAAAGAGGACCCAAAAGCGACTTAACAGAAACAGAGTTTATTTAAGTCCAAACAGGGAATAACAGAAATCCTCTAGTCTGTAGAGGGGAATAACTGGAGAAGCGGCCACAGACTGCAGGTAGAGATCGGGTGGCGCAGGCCGTAGTAGACAGAGACACCTGCTCACACGCAGCATCTGATGAAGGCAAAAACACGACAGGACAGGGCGATACACAATCACAGCAAAAACACGACAGGACAGGGCGAAACGCAATCACAGCATGGTGAATACTAAACAAGGAACCGACGGGACAGGAACGGAACACAAAGGAATAAATAGGGACTCTAATCAGGGGAAAGGATCGGGAACAGGTGTGGGAAGACTAAATGATGATTAGGGGAATAGGAACAGCTGGGAGCAGGTGGAACGATACTTTTGAGAGAAGAGAGAGCGAGAGAGTGAGAGAGGGAGGGGGAGAGAGAGGGATAGAAGGAGGGAAAGAACCAAATAAGACCAGCAGAGGGAAACGAATAGAATGGGGAGCACAGGGACAAGACATGATAATAAATGAAAACATGACAGTACCCCCCACTCACCGAGCGCCTCCTGGCACACTCGAGGAGGAATCCTGGCGGCAACGGAGGAAATCATCGATGAGTGAACGGTCCAGCACGTCCCGAACGGAACCCAACTCCTCTCCTCAGGACCGTAACCCTCCCAATCCACTAAGTATTGGTGACCCCGTCCCGAGAACGCATGTCCATGATCTTATGTACCTTGTAAATAGGTGCGCCTCGACAAGGACGGGAGGGGGGAGGGAAGACGAACTGGGGGTGCGAAGAAAGGGCTTAACACAGGAGACATGGAAGACAGGATGGACTGACGAAGATGTCGCGGAAGAATATCGCACAACAGGATTGACGACCTGGGAGACACGGAACGGACCAATGAACTCGTTCGGAGTCAACTTACGAGAAGCTGTCGTAAGAGGAAGGTTGCGAGTGGAAAGCCACACTCTCTGGCCGCAACAATACCTTGGACTCTTAATCCTGCGTTTATTGGCGGCTCTCACAGTCTTCCCCGCAGACAAAGGCAGACCGGTAATGAAGCCTAAGGCAATGTGAGACCATGGTCGAGAAGGAATGGGGAGCGGTCTGAGACGACCGGCAGGAGGAGAGTTACCCGACTTAGTCTGCGCGCAGTCCGAACAAGCAGCCACGAAACGGCGCGTGTCACGCTCCTGAGTCGGCCACCAAAAGCGCTGGCGAATAGACGCAAGAGTGCCTCGAACACCGGGATGACCAGCTAACTTGGCAGAGTGAGCCCACTGAAGAACAGCCAGACGAGTGGAAACAGGAACGAAAAGGAGGTTACTAGGACAAGCGCGGGGGACGCAGTGTGCGTGAGTGCTTGCTTAACCTGTCTTTTAATTCCCCAGACTGTTAACCCGACAACACGCCCATAAGGAAGAATCCCCTCGGGATCAGTAGAAGCCACAGAAGAACTAAACAGACGGGATAAGGCATCAGGCTTGGTGTTCTTGCTACCCGGACGGTAAGAAATCACAAATTCCAAACGAGCGAAAAACAACGCCCAACGAGCTTGACGGGCATTAAGTCGTTTGGCAGAACGGATGTACTCAAGGTTCTTATGGTCTGTCCAAACGACAAAAGGAACGGTCGCCCCCTCCAACCACTGTCGCCATTCGCCTAGGGCTAAGCGGATGGCGAGCAGTTCACGGTTACCCACATCATAGTTGCGCTCAGATGGCGACAGGCGATGAGAAAAATAAGCGCAAGGATGAACCTTATCGTCAGACTGGAAGCGCTGGGATAGAATGGCTCCCACGCCTACCTCTGAAGCGTCAACCTCGACAATGAATTGTCTAGTGACGTCAGAAGTAACGAGGATAGGAGCGGACGTAAAACGTTCTTTTAGAAGATCAAAAGCTCCCTGGGCGGAACCGGACCACTTAAAACACGTCTTGACAGAAGTAAGAGCTGTGAGAGGAGCAGCAACTTGACCGAAATTACGAATGAAACGCCGATAGAAATTAGCGAAACCTAAAAAGCGCTGCAACTCGACACGTGACCTTGGAACGGGCCAATCACTGACAGCTTGGACCTTAGCGGAATCCATCTGAATGCCTTCAGCGGAAATAACGGAACCGAGAAAAGTAACGGAGGAGACATGAAAAGAGCACTTCTCAGCCTTTACGTAGAGACAATTCTCTAAAAGGCGCTGTAGAACACGTCGAACGTGCTGAACATGAATCTCAGTGACGGAGAAAAAATCAGGATATCGTCAAGATAGACAAAAACAAAAATGTTCAGCATGTCTCTCAGAACATCATTAACTAATGCCTGAAAAACAGCTGGCGCATTGGCGAGACCGAACGGCAGAACCCGGTACTCAAAATGCCCTAACGGAGTGTTAAACGCCGTTTTCCACTCGTCCCCCTCTCTGATGCGCACGAGATGGTAAGCGTTACGAAGGTCCAACTTAGTAAAGCACCTGGCTCCCTGCAGAATCTCAATCATTGAAGGCTGATGACATAAGGGGAACGGATAACGATTCTTGACCGTTATGTCATTCAGCCCTCGATAATCCACGCAGGGCGCAGAGTACCGTCCTTCTTCTTAACAAAAAGAACCCCGCCCCGGCCGGAGAAGAAGAAGGCACTATGGTACCGGCGTCAAGAGACACAGACAAATAATCCTCGAGAGCCTTACGTTCGGGAGCCGACAGAGAGTATAGTCTACCTCGAGGAGGAGTGGTCCCCGGAAGGAGATCAATACTACAATCATACGACCGGTGAGGAGGAAGGGAGTTGGCTCGGGACCGACTGAAGACCGTGCGCAGATCATGATATTCCTCCGGCACTCCTGTCAAATCGCCAGGTTCCTCCTGAGAAGTAGGGACAGAAGAAACGGGAGGGATGGCAGACATTAAACACTTCACATGACAAGAAACGTTCCAGGATAGGATAGAATTACTAGACCAATTAATAGAAGGATTATGACATACTAGCCAGGGATGACCCAAAACAACAGGTGTAAACGGTGAACGGAAAATCAAAAAGAAATAGTCTCACTGTGGTTACCAGATACTGTGAGAGTTAAAGGTAGTGTCTCAAACTTGATACTGGGAAGATGACTACCATCTAAGGCAAACATGGGCGTAGGCTTGTCTAACGGTCTGAAAGGAATGTTATGTTTCCGAACCCATGCTTCGTCCATGAAACAACCCTCAGCCCCAGAGTCAATCAAGGCACTGCATGTAGCACCCGAACCGGTCCAGCGTAGATGGACCGACATAGTAGTACAAGATCTAGATGAAGAGACCTGAGTAGTAGCGCTCACCAGTAGCCCTCCGCTTACTGATGGGCTCTGGCCTCTTACTGGACATGAATTAACAAAATGTCCAGCAACTCCGCAATAGAGGCACAGGCGGTTGGTGATCCTCCGTTCCCTCTCCTTAGTCGAGATGCGAATCCCTCCCAGCTGCATGGGCTCAGTCTCAAAGCCAGAGGAGGGAGATGGTTGCATCATGCGGAGCAGGGAAACACCAGCAAGGGACAATAATAGTTGAAGCGAGCTCTCTTCCACGAGCCCGGTGACGAAGATCTACCCGTCGTTCTATGCGGATGGCGAGAGCAATCAAAGAGTCCACATCTGAAGGAACCTCCCGGGAGAGAATCTCATCCTTAACCACTGCGTGGAGTCCCTCCAGAAAACGAGCGAGCAGCGCCGGCTCGTTCCACTCACTAGAGGCAGCAAGAGTGCGAAACTCAATAGAATAATCCGTTATGGACCGTTCACCTTGGCATAAGGAAGCCAGGGCCCTAGAAGCCTCCCTACCAAAAACTGAACGGTCAAAAACCCGAATCATCTCCTCTTTAAAGTTCTGGAACTTGTTAGAGCAATCAGCCCTTGCCTCCCAGATAGCTGTGCCCCATTCTCGAGCCCGGCCAGTAAGGAGTGAAATGACGTAAGCAACCCGAGCTCTCTCTAGAGTATGTGTTGGGTTGGAGAGAGAACACAATCTCACACTGCGTGAGAAAGGAGCGGCACTCAGTGGGCTGCCCGGAGTAGCAAGGTGGGTTATTAACCCTAGGTTCTGGAGGCTCGGCAGGCCAGGAAGTAACAGGTGGCACGAGACGTAGACTCTGGAACTGTCCAGAGAGGTCGGAAACCTGAGCGGCCAGGCTCTCCACGGCATGGCGAGCAGCAGACAATTCCTGCTCGTGTCTGCCGAGCATGGCTCTTGGATCTTGACGGCAGTGTAACAAAGCGTCTGAAGTCGCTGGGTCCATTCCTTGGTCGGTTCCTTCTGTCATGCAGGTGAAAGAGGACCCAAAAGCGACTTAACAGAAACAGAGTTTATTTAAGTCCAAACAGGGAATAACAGAAATCCTCTAGTCTGTAGAGGGGAATAACTGGAGAAGCGGCCACAGACTGCAGGTCGAGGGTAGGCGCAGGCCGTAGTAGACAGAGACACCTGCTCACACGCAGCATCTGATGAAGGCAAAAACACGACAGGACAGGGCGATACACAATCACAGCAAAAACACGACAGGACAGGGCGAAACGCAATCACAGCATGGTGAATACTAAACAAGGAACCGACGGGACAGGAACGGAACACAAAGGAATAAATAGGGACTCTAATCAGGGGAAAGGATCGGGAACAGGTGTGGGAAGACTAAATGATGATTAGGGGAATAGGAACAGCTGGGAGCAGGAACGGAACGATAGAGAGAAGAGAGAGCGAGAGAGTGAGAGAGGGAGGGGGAGAGAGAGGGATAGAAGGAGGGAAAGAACCAAATAAGACCAGCAGAGGGAAACGAATAGAATGGGGAGCACAGGGACAAGACATGATAATAAATGACAAACATGACACCATCTGAACACAGAGAGGACACACACTTCAACACCTCCGTTCAGTGCATTCGGAAAGTATTCAGACACCTTGACTTTTTCCACATTATGTTACGTTACAGCCTTATTCTTAAATGGACTAAATAAAACTTTTCCTCGTCAATCTACACACAATACCTCATTATGACAAAGCAAAAGGCGATTAGAAATAATAAAAAACTGAAATTGAGCTCAGGTGCATCTTGTTTCCATTGATCATCCTAAAGATGTTTCTACAACTTGATTGAAGTCCACCTGTAGTAAATTCAATTGATTTGACAATATTTGGAAAAGGCACACATCTGTCTATATAAGGTCCCACAGTTGACAGTGCATGTCAGAGCAAAAACCAAGCCATGAGGTTGAAGTAATTGTCCATGGAGCTCAGAGACAGGATTGTTTCGAGGCACAGATCTGGGGAAGGGTACCAAAACATTTTTACAGCATTGAAGGTCCCCAAGAACACAGTGGCCTCCATCATACTTAAATGGAAGAAGTTTGGAACCACCAAGACTCATCCTAGAGCTGGCCACCCGGCCAAACTGAGCAATCGGGAAAGAAGTGCCTTGGTCAGGGAGGTGACCAGGAACCAGATGGTCACTCTGACAGAGCTCCAGAGTTCCTCTGTGAAGATGGGAGAACCTTCCAGAAGGACAACCATCTCTGCAGCACTCCACCAATCAGGTCTTTATGATAGAGTAGCCAGATGGAAGCCACTCCTCAGGAAAATGTACATGACAGCCCGCTTAGAGTTTGCCAAAAGGCACCTAAAGACTCTTAGACCGTGAGAAACAAGATCCTCTGGTCTGATGAAACCAAGACTGAACTCTTTGAACTGAATGCCAAGCGTCACATCTGGAGGAAACCTGGCACCATCCCTAGGGTGAAGCATGGTGGTGGCAGCATCATGCTGTGGGGATGTTTTTCAGCGGCAGGGACTGGGAGACTAGTCAGGATCGAGGGAAAGATGAACAGAGCTAAGTTCAGAGAGATCTTTGATGAAAACCTGCTCCAGAGCACTCAGGACCTCAGACTGGAGTGAAGGTTCACCTTCCAACAGGGCAATGACCCTAAGCACACAGCCAAGACAACGCAGGAGTGGCTTCGGGACAAGTCTCTGAATGTCCTTGACTGGCCCAGCTAGAGCCCGGACTTGAACCCGTTCGAACATTTCTGGAAAGACCTGAAAATTGCTGTGTCGTTACGTGCCCCATCCAACCTGACAGAGCTTGAGAGGATCTGCAGAGAAGAATGGGAGAAACTCGCTAAATACAGGTGTGCCAAGCTTGTAGGGTCATACCCAAGAAGACTCAAGGCTGGAATCGCTGCTAAAGGTGTTTCAACAAAGTACTGAGTAAAGGGTCTGAATACTTATGTAACTGTGATATTTCAGTGTTACATTTTTTTATACAAAAAAACTGTTTTTGCTATGTCATTATGGGGTATTGTGTGTAGATTGATGAGGGAAAAACTATTAGAATCATTTTTAGAATAAGGCTGTAATGTAACAAAATGTGGACAAAGTCAAGGCGTCTGAATACTTTCCCGAATGCACTCAAATCAATGGCCTTTGCCATCAATCTTGAATTCAGCGCGTCATCAAAAATCAAATCAAGTCAAATTTTATTGGTCACATACACCTATTTAGCAGATGTTATTGGTCACATACACATATTTAGCAGATGTATTTGCGGGTGTAGCGAAATGCTTGTAAAACAGGTTGTGTCGGTTTTTCTGTTGTTGTGGTTCATTACACAGTAATCGCTCAAATTGTGATGCGTTGTGTAGTGTTCCATTGCAATGCACAGTATTTTACTGTTTTGTGAAGGTATTGCAAGTCTTACCTTTGTGACAGGTGAAGAGTGGGCCTGGTACTCGATCCAGTCCTTCTGGGTGGACAGGGGGTACTTGATGGCCCTGATGGTTCCGATGGAGGTCCCAGTGAAGAGCGTGCGCCCAGAACGGGACATAGCGATGGTGGTGTAAGCCACATCTTCAGCGGGCACTTCACGTAGGATCTGACAGAGAGAGAGAAGGGACAGCCAGGGGATGAGGACACAGTGGATGTGCATATAAAGGCTACCAATGTTTTATTTATTTAACCTTTATTTAACCAGGAAAAGCCCATATAAAGGCTACCATATAAAGACTACCATATAGAGGACTACCATATAAAGGCTACCATATAGAGGACTACCATATAAAGACTACCATATAAAGACTACCATATAAAGACTACCATATAAAGGCTACAATATAAAGACTACCATATAAAGGCTACCATATAAAGGCTACCATATAAAGACTACCATATAAAGGCTACCATATAAAGACTACCATATAAAGGGTACCATATAAAGGCTACAATATAAAGACTACCATATAAAGGCTACCATATAAAGACTACCATATAAAGGCTACCATATAAAGGCTACCATATAAAGGGTACCATATAAAGGCTACCATATAAAGGGTACTATCAAGGGATGGCGAGAAACAAATGCAGCAGAGGTAAAGTGTTGTTAACATTCATGAATAACATTAGCGTTATTATGCCAGCCTCACCCAGGAGTGTACATGTACATTTTTTAAGTAGAACTAAGTTACCCCGAGGGACTCATTTATTGAAGTGGATATTCTGTCAGTGAAAGTTGTTTACTTCACCAACACTTGGAATGCAAATAGCCTAATGGGGAAGGATGAAGGCATCAAACATCCAACATCCAACAAAACCACTGATCTATCCAGGACTGGATAAAACTCTTCCAAATTGAGATGTTTATGATTGTTGTGGGTTCTTCTCTCCAAGCTCCGGCAGCCCAGAATAACTCAAAGGGCCTCTATCTGACGGACTGTATCCTCTTTCCTGATTAGTTTCACAGACTGTCAGAAAGACGGCCGTCAACTCTCTGGCCCCAGTCATTATGACGGAGAGGGAAACACTATTTATTTCCCTTTCAGAACTTCACTTCACACAGCTGGAAACTGACACCATCCCAAAAAATGTGATGAAGAGTTAAGGGAAATAAGATATGAACTCAAAACAGTCAGCATAGTACCGCTCTCGAAGGAAACTTCTGCGCACTAAGAATAAGAAGATACTTTAGAACTGTCTAATAAGTTCTAACTGCACCCCTCAATTATTAAAACCATCTTGTAGCTATTATTATAGCCAGATCCTCAAAATGTTCTACAGCTGCACCATCGAGAGAATCCTGTTGCATCACCGCCTGGTATGGCAACTGCTTGGCATCTGACCGTAAAGGCGCTACAGACATCCAGGACCTATATACCTGGTGGTGTCAGAGAAAGGTCTCAAAAAATGTCAAAGACTCCAGTCCCGGCAAGCGGTACCGAAGCGCCAAGTCTAGGAGCAAAAGGCTCCTTAACAGCTTCTACCCCCAAGCCATAAGACTGCTGAACAATTCATCAAATGGCCACCAGACAATTTACATTGACAACCCCCCCCCCCCCCCCACACCTTTGTTTTTACACTGCTGCTACTCGCTGTTTATTATCTACACAGTCACTTTACAAATGACCTCGACTAACCTGTACCCCCGCACATTGACTCGGTACCGGTACCCCCAGTATATAGCCTTGTTATTGTTATGTAATTTTCTTGTGTTAATTCTTTATTTTTTATATTTTTTTTTACTTTAGGTTATTTAATAAATATTTTCTTAACTCTGTTTCTTGAACTGCATTGTTGGATAAGGGCTTGTAAGTAAGCATTTCACTGTAAGGTCTACTACACCTGTCGTATTCAGCATTTCACGGTAAGGTCTACTACACCTGTTGTATTCAGCATTTCACTGTAAGGTCTACTACACCTGTTGTATTCAGCATTTCACTGTAAGGTCTACTACACCTGTTGTATTCAGCATTTCACGGTAAGGTCTACTACACCTGTTGTATTCAGCATTTCACTGTAAGGTCTACTACACCTGTTGTATTAAGCATTTCACGGTAAGGTCTACTACACCTGTTGTATTCGGCATTTCACTGTAAGGTCTACTACACCTGTTGTATTCGGCATTTCACTGTAAGGTCTACTACACCTGTTGTATTCAGCATTTCACTGTAAGGTCTACTACACCTGTTGTATTCAGCATTTCACGGTAAGGTCTACTACACCTGTTGTATTCAGCATTTCACGGTAAGGTCTACTACACCTGTTGTATTCAGCATTTCACGGTAAGGTCTACTACACCTGTTGTATTCAGCATTTCACGGTAAGGTCTACTACACCTGTTGTATTCGGCATTTCATGGTAAGGTCTACTACACCTGTTGTATTCAGCATTTCACGGTAAGGTCTACTACACCTGTTGTATTCAGCATTTCACGGTAAGGTCTACTACACCTGTTGTATTCGGCATTTCACGGTAAGGTCTACTACACCTGTTGTATTCGGCATTTCACGGTAAGGTCTACTACACCTGTTGTATTCAGCATTTCACTGTAAGGTCTACTACACCTGTTGTATTCGGCATTTCACGGTAAGGTCTACTACACCTGTTGTATTCAGCATTTCACTGTAAGGTCTACTACACCTGTTGTATTCAGCATTTCACGGTAAGGTCTACTACACCTGTTGTATTCAGCATTTCACTGTAAGGTCTACTACACCTGTTGTATTCAGCATTTCACGGTAAGGTCTACTACACCTGTTGTATTCAGCATTTCACGGTAAGGTCTACTACACCTGTTGTATTCAGCATTTCACGGTAAGGTCTACTACACCTGTTGTATTCAGCATTTCACGGTAAGGTCTACTACACCTGTTGTATTCAGCATTTCATGGTAAGGTCTACTACACCTGTTGTATTCAGCATTTCACGGTAAGGTCTACTACACCTGTTGTATTCAGCATTTCACGGTAAGGTCTACTACACCTGTTGTATTCAGCATTTCACGGTAAGGTCTCCTACACCTGTTGTATTCAGCATTTCACGGTAAGGTCTACTACACCTGTTGTATTCAGCATTACACGGTAAGGTCTACTACACCTGTTGTATTCGGCATTTCACGGTAAGGTCTACTACACCTGTTGTATTCAGCATTTCACGGTAAGGTCTACTACACCTGTTGTATTCGGCATTTCACGGTAAGGTCTACTACACCTGTTGTATTCGGCATTTCACGGTAAGGTCTACTACACCTGTTGTATTCAGCATTTCACGGTAAGGTCTACTACACCTGTTGTATTCGGCATTTCACTGTTGTAAGGTCTACTACACCTGTTGTATTCGGCATTTCACGGTAAGGTCTACTACACCTGTTGTATTCGGCATTTCACGGTAAGGTCTACTACACCTGTTGTATTCGGCATTTCACGGTAAGGTCTACTACACCTGTTGTATTCGGCATTTCACGGTAAGGTCTACTACACCTGTTGTATTCGGCATTTCACGGTAAGGTCTACTACACCTGTTGTATTCGGCATTTCACGGTAAGGTCTACTACACCTGTTGTATTCGGCATTTCACGGTAAGGTCTACTACACCTGTTGTATTCGGCATTTCACGGTAAGGTCTACTACACCTGTTGTATTCGGCATTTCACGGTAAGGTCTACTACACCTGTTGTATTCGGCATTTCACGGTAAGGTCTACTACACCTGTTGTATTCGGCATTTCACGGTAAGGTCTACTACACCTGTTGTATTCAGCATTTCACGGTAAGGTCTACTACACCTGTTGTATTCGGCATTTCACGGTAAGGTCTACTACACCTGTTGTATTCGGCATTTCACGGTAAGGTCTACTACACCTGTTTGTATCACGGTAAGGTCTACTACACCTGTTGTATTCGGCATTTCACGGTAAGGTCTACTACACCTGTTGTATTCGGCATTTCACGGTAAGGTCTACTACACCTGTTGTATTCGGCATTTCACGGTAAGGTCTACTACACCTGTTGTATTCGGCATTTCACGGTAAGGTCTACTACACCTGTTGTATTCGGCATTTCACGGTAAGGTCTACTACACCTGTTGTATTCGGCATTTCACGGTAAGGTCTACTACACCTGTTGTATTCGGCATTTCACGGTAAGGTCTACTACACCTGTTGTATTCAGCATTTCACGGTAAGGTCTACTACACCTGTTGTATTCGGCGCATGTGAAATTTTTGTTGTTTTTGTTGTTGATTTGATTACAAGACAAACCTGATATAATTTTATAGCATCATTATAACTGACTATATCTCAAAACTAATACGCAGTTGTCCGAGTATCTGACATTTCAAATCAATTTAAATCTAATGTTTTACATCAGCAGTTGTCAAGAGAAGCTTTACAGTAACCCAGCCTAGACCCCAAAGAGCAAGCAAAGCAGAAGCAACGTACAGGAAAAACTCCCTAGAGGGAAGAAGCATGTCACTTTTTGGAGGGTCTCACTTGACAGGCCTGGATCTCTTTCAGGGTACAGTCGTTCCCCACGGCGAAGATAGTCTTGGCGTCAGGGGAGATGGTGACGCTGGTGTAGCTGCAGGACTTGAGGACGCTCTCCGACTCCCGCTTGCTGGTCAGGGTGTTCCACTCGTACACAGCCCCCTCCACACCACACGACACCAGCCTGCTGTCATCACCACTCCAGGCTATGGAGCGCACCTGTAGATGGTGACAGGCGAGCCTCAAACAAAATACCCACTTGCGGTCACGTTATCTCTGCGAGGGGAACTGACCAGGAAAAACTTAAAGCTATAACTAGGGCCAAACTGTATTTCCTGGTCAGGTCACATGGCCAGGAACTGTTGGCCTGAGGCGAGGCCTACTGGAACTGTGGTTGGTCAAGCGGCTGCCAGATGTGGGCGAGAAAATATGCCGGAGGCGGGCTGCTCGTGGGCTAGTTGGAGCTTGCTAACTAGGGTCTTTACTCTCTGTTGATGAATCAAACGGTAAACCATCAGTGCCCTCCCCCAGTGTACCATTCCTAACCTTCCCATTGTGTCCTTTGAGGTTGAGGACGTTCTCGAACGTGGTGGTGGAGTAGATGTGGATGATGTTTCCATTGACCGCAGCAAACAGGTGTCCTCCGTGACTGAAGGCACACTAAAAGGAAAAAGCATACAGTACACTGCAAGAGCTGGAATGGCTAGAAATCAATGTTTGAGTACCAGTGATGTTCAGCTATCGACAATGAGGCACTGTTGGCACTGAGAACTCTTCGTTCTGACCTCTCTACAGGCTCGCACGGTGAACTCCTTGAAGGTCCTGACGTCGTCTATGAGCAGGTTCATGAGTCGCAGCTTGTCAGAGAAGCCCACCATGACAAACAGGCCAAACGGGTGGAGGGCGATGCTGAACGCCTCCTCCTGGAACTCCTTATACAGCTCGAGGGTGCTGGGGGGGAACGGAAAGGAGACAGACCTAACAAAGGCTTTAAAGAACAGACCTAATATAGGCTTTTAAAAAAACAACTTAATATAGGCTTTAAAAAACAGAGCTAATATAGGCTTTAAAGAACAGACCTAATATAGGCTTTAAAAACAGAGCTAATATAGGCTTTAAAAACAGAGCTAATATAGGCTCTAAAAACAGAGCTAATATACGCTTGAAAAAAACCAGACCTACCTAATATAGGCTTTAAAAAACAGACCTAATATAGGCTTTAAAAAACAGACCTAATATAGGCTTTAAAAAAACAGACCTAATAAAGGCTTTAAAAAACAAACCTAAATTAGGCTTTAAAGAACAGACCTAATATAGGCTTTTAGTAAAAAGATCCTATATAGGCTCTAAAAACAGATCTAATATAGGCTTTAAAAAACAGACCTAATATAGGCTCTAAAAACAGACCTAATATAGGCTCTAAAAACATATCTAATAAAGGCTCAAAACAGACCTAATATAGGCTCTACAACAGAGCTAATATCGACTCTAAAAACAGACCTAATATAGGCTCTAAAAACACACCTAATATAGGCTCTAAAAACACACCTAATATAGGCTCTAAAAACACACCTAATATAGGCTCTAAAAACACACCTAATATAGGCTCTAAAAACAGATCTAATAAAGGCTCAAAACACACCTAATATAGGCTCAAAACAGAGCTAATATCGACTCTAAAAACAGACCTAATATAGGCTCTAAAAACACACCTAATATAGGCTCTAAAAACACACCTAATATCGACTCTAAAAACACACCTAATATAGGCTCTAAAAACACACCTAATATAGGCTCTAAAAACACACCTAATATAGGCTCTAAAAACAGATCTAATAAAGGCTCAAAACACACCTAATATAGGCTCAAAACAGAGCTAATATCGACTCTAAAAACAGACCTAATATAGGCTCTAAAAACACACCTAATATAGGCTCTAAAAACACACCTAATATCGACTCTAAAAACACACCTAATATAGGCTCTAAAAACACACCTAATATAGGCTCTAAAAACACACCTAATATAGGCTCTAAAAAAACAGATCTAATAAAGGCTCAAAACACACCTAATATAGGCTCAAAACAGAGCTAATATCGACTCTAAAAACAGACCTAATATAGGCTCTAAAAACACACCTAATATAGGCTCTAAAAACACACCTAATATCGACTCTAAAAACAGACCTAATATAGGCTCTAAAAACACACCTAATATAGGCTCTAAAAACACACCTAATATAGGCTTTAGAAAACTTACCAGCCAGCCAATATTTTTTTCCCTCAGATATACTGTAACTAACATTCAGTGTCTAAAACAACAAAGGAGCTGAGTTAATCATCACAGGCTGGGACACTGTATAGTCTTGACATTAACTCCAGGAAATCTGTATTAAAAGGGATTGTGAATCCCGCAGCTCTTACTTGGTCTCAACGTTCCAAATGCGTACAGACTGGTCCAGGGAGCAGGTGGCGATGATGGGCTTGCGGATGCAGACGGACAGGCCGGTGATAGGCCCAGAGTGGAAAGAGTGGGACAGGAACTCAAACTGGACCTGCTCCCCCTTGCACATCTCAGCGGAGGACAGGGTGATACTGTAGAGCTGACCACGATCTGTGCTGGTCACTACAGTCTCTTCTGATGGACTGATGACCAGAGAGACGATCTGCTGCTGCTCTGCCTGGCTGGGCTCGTGACTGCACTGGTCTGGGGGGATCTGAATGGAACACATACATGAACACACACACACATATACATGCCCACCCAACACAGTTACATTAATACAAAACACACAAGCATAAATACAAAGGCAGAGACCTTATCAGAAACCTCTTTACAAATAGTCTATTTGTACAGAAGGTGCGTAGATTTGCAGTATACAGCTCGCTTGAGTGATTGTTATAGTTTGGTGAAATAAATTTGGTCACCCTGATCTCCCTGGTCTTCCTGTAGTTGTCCTTGTCGTCGGTTCTCTCAAACAGATACACAGTCCCAGGACCGGCCGAGCAGGCAAAGCCTTTCGAGTAAGCTGTGATGACCGTAACCCGTGGCAACTGAGGGGTCTCTTCATCATTTCCCTCTGCACTGTAAAACATTTTATTTGTATTATTATTTTTACGGCATTAGGAGGGTAACATACACAGACGTTTCAGCTTTCACCTTCTTAGGTATGCAGGCAAAACGAAACACAGCAGGCATGGAAATTGTGTGACATCTGTTCTGTGCCCTGTGCAATGAAAGAAGTTGCCCAAACTGGACTCTAACTGCCTCTGTGGTATGATATCCAAGAGCACTTTAGATTGGTCTAACTTTCCAAAACAACTCATTTGGTAACATTTTATTTCATGGTAGATAGTTACTGTGTCAGCACAAGCCTCTCTCCTTATGCCCACCTGTCTGGGTCCTGTGACATGGTGGTCTTGGTGGTCACACTCATGTCCCATCGGAGGTCTCCAGACTCAAACACCATCAGCCTCCCAGCTTCTGTCCCTGCAATCACCCTCTCCTCAGACATCCAGGCATGGGATAGGAAGTTATGAGTCTCTTGCTTATGGAAGGCGGACTGCTTCAGAACCCCCTCTGCATAGCGGAACAGCTTGAAGACCCCATTCCCACTCACACAGATCTGGGTGTTGTCGTATGGGTTGAAGCTGACCTGGAAACATAGACAGTGCCATCATAATATAGCTTTTGAAAGTAAATAAGTATGTGTGTGATCAGCTACAGAGTGAATACTATTACAGAGTAAGGAGCAAGGGCCCGGAATGCGATTTGTTGCCTTACCTTACCTTACCTTACCTTACCTTACCTTACCTTACCTTACCTTACCTTACCTTACCTTACCTTACCTTACCTCGGTGCTGGGGCCCTTCCTGGGTGCACGTTTAGTTTTTTTGCCCTAGCACTACACATCTGATTCAAATAATCAAAGCTTGACGATAAGTTTTCTATTTGAACCAGCTGTGCGGTGCTAGGGGGAAAAAAACTAGAGACCCACCATGACAAACAGGCCAAACGCCCCCCCCCTCCCTGGGTGCTTGTTGGGAAACCCTGCCTTATCTATGGAAAAATAACACTGCAATTTTGAATGACCACGCGGATCATTCCACATCACCATTTCCTTGCCAAGGACTCCCTGGCCCCAATAACAAGAGAGCAGTCCGACATCACCTGGTTGACTGAATTAGTGGCCACAGTGGTCTTCACCATGGCCATGACCTTCTGCTTCTCCCACATCCAGTAGAAGAGGGTGTAGTCTGGCGCTCCTGATTGGCCAATGAAGTACTTGGAGTCGGTGGAGAAGGCCATGGAGACAAACTCCTGGACATGGATGTCCCCTCCATTCAGCACCTTCCTCTTCCGGCTCTGCTCGTGCTGCAGGTCGTACACCGTAATGGTGGCCCTCTCTCCACGCTCCGACACCGCCAGGTAGCGGCGGTTTGAGCTGATAGCCAGGGCATACATTCCCTGACTCCTCTCCAAACCTAAGGAGCAAAATCAAAGATAAATCACAAAGACAACATAACTGGAAGTTGGATATCTTTAACAGGTTGTTAACAGCAACAACAACAAAAAAGTATGCCAGGTTTAAATTTGTCTATGAATAGATTTCAGAGAAAGTGATGTAGTGTCAGAGACACTAAACAACTATAACACACCCTGACCCAGCCATATTGTTGTACTCCTGAGATGTGAGCATGCAGATACCTGGGATGAACCTTTGCCATTTCTGATCAATGTTATAACGAACACAGTTGTTCCCGGATGGGAAGATGACAGTCTGCTCATCAAAGTAGAACAGGTTATTGGCCACGCCCCTCTGCAAACCAAAGCTGTAGTGGCACTGGGCCACCACTGCAGACATCAGAGTGTTGTCAAATCAAAGCTGCCAGTGAAAGGACAGAAGAAGAAAAAGCTATTTCAGAAGGGTTTTGATCTTAAAAATATGGCAAGCAAAACTCTTAAGGACACTAATTAAATTATTTAAGACCATATTGATCCTTTTCACTTTGATCTGAAATTGCGCTATTGGACCTGCACATTTACATCTACAACTCCTGATCTACAATAGGCACATTTTTATAGCCTTTACCTGGAACCATACATTCAACTTTGAAAAGTAATTATTCTTATTTAACTAAGCTACTTACCTTTATTGGGGAAAAAATGGTTGATTCCTCACAACTCCTTATCCATTATTTATTTTTTAAATCATTGATACATTCAGAGACTAACATGCTATGTTTTTTCCGAGGCGTGGAATATAATATAAGATGAATAGAATGTTATTGTTACATTCTATCACTATGGAAAAGCATTCATACAATGCGTAATTACATAATAAAAAAAGAATATAAATGATTAAAGCATACACCCATATCGATATAAATTGAATATGTTTTTTTTGTCCTGACTCTTCTGGTCTTTTTTTTCTCCATGAGTTGTAAATCCAGGAAAACTGTAAATACTGCAAAAATAAACGTCGCGTAGGAACCTTTGATCTACTTGGGCTGAGTGTTTCCCCGGAAGATATTTTCGGAGGACTGTTATAAAGCCGCCACTTCCTTCCCACGTGAACCGCTCCATGTGAGCACCGCTTTTACATCAAATAACTGTTTGTATCCAATGATTCTCGTTAACAATACCATGGATATTAACGAAGATGACGAGCAATTAGGTGAGACGTCTGATGAGGATGACAGCGAATTATCTGACGGAGAGGTAAGTGGATATTCTATAGCGGTGGTGCTTGGTAGCTAGCTAACATTAGCGAAGTTAAATATTAGTTACGTTAGTTAGCGATGTCTTTGCTAACTCTACTATAGCTAGGTCATAAACAGCTTTCATTTGCTGTGTTTCTTTTTCATTAGCTTCAAGATGCATTCGCAAAGGGTTTGTTAAAGCCTGGACTGAACTTTACAACACAAGAACCGAAGAAGATTGTCAACAATGTGGTGAGTGTTGACATGCGCAACCCACCATTGTTTCCAAAGACCTACGTCCAATGTAGGCTATAATCGTTAAGCCTGGTTAAACTGTTCAGGGTCATTTTTTGCTCTCTCTAAATGGTTCAACTAGTGAACATTACACACGCAGGGGGGATTACATTCTGTTATTATAGAGGTTTATTGTCAACATTACACAATATCAATAGCTTAAACGGATAAATGTCTTTGATTTGTGTCATACACTCTTGGGGTTGCGGGATTTAGAATGTAGCTATAATTTTCTTTCTCAAACGGCGCGAATAATTCGGGTAGGTCTCCATAAAATTTGCCACACACCAATACACAAATTTGACTGTCAAATGTATCACTTTGATAACAGCCAACCTTTGTCACTGTTTGTATTATATATTTTTTATTTCACCATTATTTTAACCAGGTAGGCCAGTTGAGAACAAGTTCTCATTTACAACTGCGATCTGGTCAAGATAAAGCAAAACAGTGCGGAAAAAACAACAACGGAGTTACACATGGGATAAACAAACATACAGTCAATAGAAAAACATGTATACAGTGTGAGGAAATTAAGTAAGAAGGTAAAGGCAATAAATAGGCCAATAGTGGTGAAGTAATCACAATTTAGCAATTTACACTGGAGTGATATATGTGCAGATGAGGATGTGCAGGTAGAAATACTGGTGTGCAACAGAGCAGAAGAACAAATATGGGGATGAGGTACGTAGTTGGTTGGATGCTCTGATAGCTGATGCTTAAAGTTTGTGAGGGAGATACAAGTCCCCAACTTCAGTGATTAAAAAAATATATATAAGCGTATTTATTTTTTGCAATGTTTTCGTCATTGGCAGCAGAGAACTGTAAGGAAAGGTGGCCAAATTAGGTTTTGGCTTTGGAGATGACCGATGAGATATACCTGCTGGAGCGTGTGCTACGGGTGTGTGTTGCTATGGTGACCAGTGAGCTGAGATAAGGCGGAGCTTTACCTAGCAAAGACTTATAGATGACCTGGAGCGAGTGGGTTTGGCGACGAATATGTAGCGAGGGCCAGCCAACGAGAGCATACAGGTCCCAGCGGTGGGTAGTATAGGGGGCTTTGGTGACAAAACGGATGGCACTGTGATACACTTCACCCAGTTTGCTGAGTAGAGTGTTGGAGGCTATTTTGTAAATGACATTGCCAAAGTCAAGGATCGGTAGGATAGGCAGTTTTACGAGGGTATGTTTGGTAGCATGGGTGAAGGAGGCATTGTTGGGAAATAGGAAGACGATTCTAGATTTAAATTGGGATTGGAGATGCTTAACCTATTACTCATACCCCCTACTTTTTCGAACATTCTGTTAAAAATCACGCAACATTTCAGCGCCCTGCTACTCATGCCAGGAATATAGTATATGCATATGATTAGTATGTGTGGATAGAAAACACTCAGACGTTTCTAAAACTGGTTAAATCATGGCTGTAACTATAACAGAACGTGCGTTTCATCAAAAAGCGCAGGAAAATCTGATCACTGAAAATGGGAAAATATATCCATGCGCGACTTGAACCCATTGATAAAGGTGAACCACATTTAATGGGGCTGAGGTTGCAATACCTACAGCTTCCACACGTTGTCTAGAGTCTTGTCATTTGCCTAGGCTTTGTTTCTTGGTCAAACAGATGCAAGGCAACGCATTTCTTCCGGTCTCCGACCGGATATTTTGGTTGAGAATTACCCGGACATTATTTCCAGACGGACAGCTAAAGAATATACTTCGCCTCGTGATCAATTTGATCGCTTATTAACGTTTAATAATACCTAAAGTTGCATTACAAAAGTATTTCGAAGTGTTTTGTTGAAAGCTTATTGTCAACTTTTTTAATTAAAAAAATGACGTTACGTTATAAGACGCTATTTTTTTTGTTTATCACACAGTCTTCATAGATCGATATCTAGGCTATATATGGACCGATTTATTCGAAAAAAAGACCCAATAGTGATTATGGGACATCTAGGAGTGCCAACAAAGAAGATGGTCAAAGGTAATGAATGTTTTATATTTTATTTGTGCGGTTTGTGTAGCGACGACTATGCTAATTATTTTGTTTACGTCCCCTGCGGGTCTTTTGGGGTGTTACATGCTATCAGATAATAGCTTCTCATGCTTTCGCCGAAAGGCATTTTAAAAATCTGACTTGTTGCCTGGATTCACAACGAGTGTAGCTTTAATTCAATACCCTGCATGTGTATTTAATGAACGTTTGAGTTTTAACGAGTGCTATTAGCATTTAGCGTAGTGCATTTGCATTTCCAGATGTCTGGATGGGACGCCTGCGTGTCGGGTGGAGGTAAGAGGTTAATGCAACCACTGTCAGATTTCAAAAAAACTTAAGGAAAAACCATACGATGCAATAATCAGTACGGCGCTCAGAGACCAAAACAGCCAAAGAAATATCCACCATTTTGGAGTCAACATTAGTCAGAAATAGCATTATAAATATTCACTTACCTTTGATATTCATCATGATGCTCTCGCAGGAATCCCAGTTCCGCAATAAATGCTTGATTTGTTCAATAAAATTCATAATTTATATCCAAATTCCTCCTTGTTGTTAGCGCGTTCAGTCCAGTAATCCATATTCATGAGACGCGAGCACTAGGTCCAGACAAAGTCCAACAGTTCCGTTTGAGTCCGTAGAAACATGTCAAACGATGTATAGAATCAATCTTTAGGATGTTTTTAACATACATTTTCAATAATGTTCAAACCGGAGAATTCCTTTGTCAGTAGAAAAGCAATGGAACGAGGGCTACCTCACGTGAACGAGCATCACGAGTATGTGGCACTCTGCCAGACCACTGACTCAATGAGCCCCTCCTTTACAGTAGAAGCCTCGAACAAGTTTCTAAAGACGTTTGACATCTAGTGGAAGCCTTAGGAAGTGCAATTTGACCCCATAGACACTGTGTATTCGATAGGCCAAGCTTTGAAAAACATCAAACCTCAGATTCCCCACTTCCTGGTTGGATTTTTCTCCGGTGTTCGCCTGACATGAGTTCTGTTTTACTCACATACATCATTCAAACAGTTTTAGAAATTTCAGTGTTTTCTGTCCAAATCTACTAATAATATGCATATATTAGCAACTGGGACTGAGTAGCAGGCAGTTTACTCTGGGCACGCTTTTCATCCAAATGTGAAAATTCCCCCCTATCCCAAACAGGTTTAATGTGAGTCTGGAAGGAGAGTTAGGTATTTATAGTTGTCCACATATTCTAAGTCAGAACCGTCCAGAGTAGTGATGCTAGGCGGGTGGGTGCAGGCAGCAATCGGTTGAAGAGCATGCATTTCGTTTTACTAGCATTTAAGAGCAGTTGGAGGCCACGGAAGGAGAGTTGTATGGCATTGAAACTCGTTTGGAGGTTTGATAACACAGTGTCCAAAGAAGGGCCAGATGTATAGCGAATGGTGTCGTCTGTGTAGAAGTAAATCAAAGAATCACCTGCAGCAAGAGCGACATCATTGATAAGGACTGCCCGTTCCATGATCTCGCCATCACGGTCGACAACTCCATTGTGTCCTCCTCCCAGAGCGCCAAGAACCTTGGCGTGATCCTGGACAACACCCTGTCGTTCTCAACTAACATCAAGGCGGTGGCCCGTTCCTGTAGGTTCATGCTCTACAACATCCGCAGAGTACGACCCTGCCTCACACAGGAAGCGGCGCAGGTCCTAATCCAGGCACTTGTCATCTCCCGTCTGGATTACTGCAACTCGCTGTTGGCTGGGCTCCCTGCCTGTGCCATTAAACCCCTTCAACTCATCCAGAACGCCGCAGCCCGTCTGGTGTTCAACCTTCCCAAGTTCTCTCACGTCACCCCGCTCCTCCGTTCTCTCCACTGGCTTCCAGTTGAAGCTCGCATCCGCTACAAGACCATGGTGCTTGCCTACGGAGCTGTGAGGGGAACGGCACCTCAGTACCTCCAGGCTCTGATCAGGCCCTACACCCAAACAAGGGCACTGCGTTCATCCACCTCTGGCCTGCTCGCCTCCCTACCACTGAGGAAGTACAGCTCCCGCTCAGCCCAGTCAAAACTGTTCGCTGCCCTGGCCCCCAATGGTGGAACAAACTCCCTCAACGCCAGGACAGCGGAGTCAATCACCACCTTCCGGAGACACCTGAAACCCCACCTCTTTAAGGAATACCTAGGATAGGTTAAGTAATCCCTCTCACCCCACCCCCCCCTAAGTTTTAGATGCACTATTGTTAAGTGACTGTCCCACTGGATGTCATAAGGTGAATGCACCAATTTGTAAGTCGCTCTGGATAAGAGCGTCTGCTAAATGACTTAAATGTAAATGTAAATATATACAGAGAAAAGAGTCGTCCCGAGAATTGAACCCTGTGGCACCCCCATAGAGATTATGGTTAGTTTTGGGGCTCCCAAGTGGTGCAGCTGTCTCTATTTGCAAATAAATTCATAAAAAATCCTACAATGTGATTTTCTGGATTTTTTTTCTCATTTTTAGTGTCATAGTTGAAGTCTACCTATGATGAAAATTACAGGCCTCTTTCATCTTTTTAAGTGGGAGAACTTGCACAATTGGTGGCTGACTAAATACTTTTTTGCCCCACTGTATGTTCCGTTACACTCCTAATCGACTGGTATTTCCATCAATGAATAGGCCAAAAAGCTTTATTTTGCAATGGGATTTTTTTCTCCCTGACAATTGACCTGCGATAGTTCTTATTTTGTTTAGGGGCTTTTTTGTTGTTGCCAAAAGCCGGCAATTGCTGGCTAACAGAAACCCTAGTGATTAACAAAAGTGTTACACTTACTGCGTTGGTGACCCACTATAATCAAAATGCAGCACTGCCTTTTTAAAAAAAAAACATGATTAGTATTGTTGTAAGTTTTAGGAATATAAATAACTTTCAACGTTCGTTTCCAATGTTATCGTACTTAATAAGGTAAAACTGCTGAATGAGTCCAAAAACGTGCTGCGATTTTTGTTAATCTACCAGAAGTCACCAAATTGGTGTTGCCCTGTCTAGTATGTGAATCACAGGTGGCTTTTCTAATACTTATTTTCTTCATGGTTGTGTACAGGAGGGTTTGAAACAGTGCCTCGCCGACTTCCGTAAGAACACACTACCCTGGGTAGAGAGGCTGGACATGGTCAATCTCCCAGCTGATGACATCGTTGCCAAGTCCGAGGGCAGACTTGACAACAAGGCTAGCGGAGACCTCAACCCGGATGACGACTTCCAGAGAGAGATGTTCTTGTGAGTGTATTGCCCCGATACATGGGTGTGGGGCTCCCGAGTGACGCAGCATCACAGTGCTAGAGCCGTCACTACAGACCCTGGTACGATCCCGGGCTGTCTCACAACCAGCCGTGATCGGGAGTCCCATAGGGCGGTGCACAATTGGCCTAGCGTCGTCCTGGTTAGGCTTTGGCGAGTGTAGGCAGTCATTGTAATTAAGAATTTGTTCTTAACTGACTTTCCAAGTTAAATAAATAAAAAAATCAATTCATATCATACTGAAGAGAGACTTTGGTGTAATATTATGCTCTTTAAGCTATGGCAATTGTAACACATCCTCTCTTACGGTGATGTCCTCCAGCTACCGCCAAGCTCAAGCCGCTGTTCTGGAGGCGATGCCCCGGCTCCTGAAGCTTAAGATCGCCACCAAGAGACCTGAGGACTACTTTGCAGAGATGGCCAAGTCGGACCAGCAAATGCAGAAGGTAGGATGCCCTGAGGTAGCCTTAGACCCAGAGATATCATGCCATGTCTATGTCACTTAATTGTATCAGGTATGGGTAGATCTCTGACAACAAAACTGTTATAAAAAGAGTTGTTTTACTTTTCCATAATTGTCTGTTTATGCCAGATATATAATAATTTTTTTAATGCTTAAAAACATTATTTGACAAAGTATCCTGACAAAAATCAATATCCTCTTTAAATCACATTGGCTATGCATGGAGATTGGTTCAGGTTGTCTTGTTATCTTATAATCTCTAATCTGCCAGTCTGTCTTGAGCTCTCGCTTGCCAACTAGCAGCATTGTATCATGGTTCTGGCCCACAATGTTTCCTGTACCAGTGAGACTATGACGGACATAACTTTATGCATACAGGTGAGCCGTGTCATACAAGTCCACCAAGAAGGAGTATTAAGATGAAATCATTTTGATTTCCTCCTCTTCCACTAATCTAATGTCTAGTCGAGTAGTTGGCCGTTTAAAAGAAGAAGAAAAAAAAGTAAGAAATGCAAATCAAGCTAACTAGCTACTTTCACAAGGATAAAGGCACAAGTTGAACAAATAAATGGACACTGAAACAGCGGATATTGACAGATGGACAGAGGGAGACGTGCTTTATTATTAGTGCAATCACTTCCATAGTGGTGTCGTGTCAATAAATCACCAGCGGGCACTCCTAATAAAACATTATCTTACACGTGGAGGCATTCAAATGGATTTCTATTGGTATGGCTGTTGAATCTCACATTTGTCCAGCAAATTCTGACATTTTACTGGCACTGAAACACTGGTGTGGTCATGAATAATGTGATCCGTTGTCTTTTCCCACAGATCAGGAAGAAACTCATCATGAAGCAGACAATGATGGAGAAGTCAGAAAAGGCCAAGAAACTAAGAGAACAGAGGAAGTATGGCAAGAAGGTCTGTAATCCTCTCCTCCCATCTCTTTTTCCTTAAAGGACAGCAGTGGTGGTCTCACCTGCATGTAACCTTTTATTATGTCATCTTGGTACAAGTGGTCATATGAAATCTGTCCTGTAGGTGCAAGTGGAGGTTATTCAGAAGAGACAGAAGGAGAAGAAGGCCATGATGTATGCTGTGAAGAAGTATCAAAAAGGTAGGTCCTCAGTTCTACGTGTTGTGGCCTACGACCCAACTTGTTCACACTTGTTGTCGGTAAGTGGCTCTGGTTGACAGTATCTGCTGAAACTGCCCAATGTGATTCGTGACGTTTAAACACCCTCCTCTCTCGTAGGCATGACTGACAAACTGGACTTCCTGGAAGGAGATCAGAAGACGGCTAAAGGAGGAGCTCCAGCTAAAGGAGGATCAGGGAAAACAGCAGGAGGCCAAACACCTGATAAAAAAGCCATGAACAAAAAGGGGTAAGACGCCACACACAGATGTGAATGTCGTGCACCAATGCTTATTCTCCACTACCTACCTATACTCATTTGTGTTCAGTGCTTTTTCTAACACATTTGTGTGTACTGTACCTCGACTCAAACCTCTGACTTGACAGCCCCAATGCTAAGAGGAAGTATAAGGACCAGAGGTTTGGCTTTGGCGGAAAGAAGAGTGGAACCAAGTGGAACACCAAGGACAGTCACAATGATGTGTCAGGGTTTCGTGCCAAGGTGGCTCATGGGAAAGGAGGCAAGGGAGGGAAAGGAGGCAAAGCGGGACCTGGAGGAAAAGGAGGAAGGGGCCCCTCCAAAGGAGGGACTGTAAGTGACTGACAGACGTCATTGATCACATTTTGAAATAAAGTAAAAAATAATTGATTGTTTAATTACATTTTCCCTGTTATGTTATTTGAAATTGTAGTTATTTTGTAATTTTGCTCCTTTTCTAATATGTTTTGTGATACTTCAGAAACGACCGGGCAAGAATGCACGCAAGAAGATGAAGGGTCGCTCCTAAGGAGTTGAGTGCTGAAGGTCCTGCAGTTTGATTGGTCCCTCGGTCTATGACATCAGCCAGGTTTGCACCTCGTCATCAGTCTTGGGTTACACACATTGCATCCCAGCTCTCTTAATCACACACACCAACTGTTATTGAGCCCTTGGGGCAGTGGACTGATATGAAGGAATTTGTGTCACTATGACCCAAGATGTCCACTTGCATCCTGCCCTCAGAATGATCTTTCCTAGAATATCGCTGAGGCTAGATGCGGACTTGGCTGCATGTGAGCTTTGGAATGTCACCTTGTACAAAACCTGACTGAGCGGAACCGTACCATATACGCCAAATTCAATAGCAGCACTGCTACACTCCCTCTGCAGAGGGGTGGTTTAAAACCCCAAACATGAATTTGGACATCAAAAGACAATTACATTTAGTTTATTTTATTACCGCCTGTAAAAAAAAAAATGTTTGTTTTAAAATAAATCTTTATACATTGTTGTATCGCGTTTTAAGTTTGTGATGCTATTTTCTGATGGTGATTAAAATGATCAAGCCACTTCAATAAATATCTGCTGTCATTTAGTTTTTGTTAATACTTATAGATTTTTAGCGAAATCTGCAATTTTTCAAGTCTGCGAATTGACACTGATTGTCTGTAATACCTACATGTTTCACACAGACCACCATAGTCCCTGTGCCCAAGAAAGCAACGCTAACCTGCCTAAATGACTACCGCCCCGTAGCACTCATGTCTGTAGCCATGAAGTGATTTCAAAGGCTGGTCATGGTTCACATCAACACCATTATCCCAGAAACACTAGACCCACTCCAATTCGCATACCGCTCCAACAGATTCACAGATGACGCAATCTCTATTGTACTCCACACTGCCCTTTCCCACCTGGACAAAAGGAACACCTATGTGAGAATGCTGTTCATTGACAACAGTTCAACACCATAGTGCCCTCAAAGCTCATCCCTAAACTAAGGTCCCAGGGACTAAACACCTCCCCCTGCAACTAGATCCTGGACTTCCTGACGGATCGTCCCCACGCTGATCCTGAACACTGGGGCCCCTTCTGTACTCCCTGTTCACCCACGACTGTGTGGCCAAGCACGACTCCAACACCATCAAGTTTGCTGACGACACAACAATGGTAGGCCTGATCACCAACAGGTCAGAGATCTGGCAGTGTGGTGCCAGGACAACAGTCTCTCCCTCACTGGCAGTAAGACCAAGGAGATGGTGGACAATAGGAAATAGAGGTACGAACAGGGCCTCATTAACGTCGACAGGGCTGAAGTGGAGCAGGTGGAGAGTTCAAGTTTTTTGGTGTCCATATCACAAACAAACTATCATGGTCCAAACATACTAAGACAGTTGTGAAGAGGGCACGGCAACAACTTTTCCCCCTCAGGAGACTGAAAAGATTTGGCATTGGTCCCCAGATCCTCAGGAATTTTGACGGCTACAGCGAGAGCATCCTGACGGGTTGCATCACCGCCTGGTATGGCAACTGCTCGGCATCTGACCGTAAGGCCCAGAACATCACTGGGCCCAAGCTTCCTGACATCCAGGACCTATATACTAGGCGGTGTCGGAGGAAATCCCCCAAAATGTTCAGCCTCCAGTCATAGACTACCGCACGGCAAGCGGTACCAGAGCGGCAAGTCTAGGACCATAAGGTTCCTTCACAGCTTCTACCCCTAAGCCATACGATTGCTGAACAAAAAATCAAATACTACCCCAGACCATTTATATTTGTTTTTACACTGTTGCTACTCACTGTCTATTAACGATGCATACCCCCTGTATATAGCCTTGCCATTATGTACGTTTCTTGATTAATTTTTTTTTTTTTAACTTTAGTTTATTTAGTTAAGATTTTCTTAAAGCTTTCTTGAACTGCATTGTTGGTAAAGGGCTTGTAAAGTAAGCATTTCATGGTAAGGTCTACCTACACCTGTTGTATTCAGTGCATGTGAAAAATAAAATTTGATTCGAGTGCCTTTCTGTGGTATGATACAAACTCCTTGTCACTCATTGTCATGTGGTGTCATGTTTGGCTTGACATTAATGACCACAATGGAGATGGCAAGGGCACAAACAGACCTGGGACCAGGCTATTCCTGCTCCTGTTTCTTTTTGACAAATGATTTGTACTAGTTCAATATTTATGTTCTGAATGACGTTATGGTGTTTGACATTATACAGTAGGTCGGTCTGCAAACAGTTGTTTGCTTGGGACAGTAAAGCAATATTTGTCATAGCCATGTTTCCATTTAATATTTCTCAATCGATATCCAGCAAAGAGGCCAATGATCCAGTAGTTTATCCAAATTGAGGCTTGTAGTAGGCCGGAGATCTAGCCCAAGTTCTGTGTCTGTTCTTTCAGACGCCATGTTGCATCCATGTACTTGGTGATCTCAGAGTTCTGCCGTGGCCAGTTCAGTCTCCTATCACTGCGATCTGAAACAATCTTGACAGGGCAAAAATGTGATTGTAGGAATGCAGGCTAAGGACACTAGAGAAGGGGACAACTTTGAAACGTATTCTCATAATCACAGAGGGGGAGTTCTTACCAGAGGTCTGGATGTCCAGCCTATCTCTTGGCTCTCCGTTTGGGGGTGAGTGTATTTCTTGGTTGGTTCCAAACAAGCCCTGTGGATGATCTTCAGGAAAGCAGCTGGGGAGGAAACATAATCTAAGAGACTGGCCAACATTTCTGATAATATTGAAAATCTAGCCATTATACTTACGATCCTCCTCTATGTTGTCGTGGGTGGGGCTGGCCATAGGCTTGTCAGTCAAAACATGAACTGAGAAATAAAAGAAGATGACTATTGGTTTATTTGTCAGAGATTTAGCTAGATAGCTGATATGTAGTTCCGGACAGAAAACTATATACATCATCACAATATAACGCTTAAGATATCTCTATATGTAAAACAAATCAAAACATGCAAGAATATACAATATAATGATACCAGTTCAGAGTTGAAATTCCTTTGGTCCTACAGTATCTGACATTTTAAGTAACATAATGCCTTCATCTTCACATGACTGGTTTTACACTATAGACACCTTTTTCAGGTCTACCTTGAAACTAGCCAAAATACTCTCTCATTGGTTGGCAGGGTGTTCCACAATCCAGACGCTCTGACTGAAAAAGCTTTCGGGACATGTTAGGTGGCCCTGAACTGAGTTGAGCAGACTCCTCTGGTTGAAGCTCTTGTCCTGGTATTGTCCTTGCAGTATGTTACTAACAGACTGATCTTAAACAGCAGAGAGGTGTCGGCAAAGCGGAAAAGGCTGTCGAACTCAGGAGGTTGTATTTCATAATTGGGAGTGTGGTGATAGCTAGGTGTTTTATTTATTTTTGTCAAGTACTTTTGAGTTTGTATATAGCTAAAGCATTCGAAGTGGTTTCATTCCTGCGATACTAGTTTATGACCCAGTAGGAGAGATTGGACAAAATCAATTACAGTAGTTGTTCATCATGAAATTCCTTCATGGTTCACATTAATACACAAACCTTTCTACGGCGGATCGAATGTGCTTACCTCTTTTGTACGGGTTTATGCTAAATAGCGTGTACAATCGTTGACTCCTATTCTCCTTCTTTATGGTCTCGACGTGAATTGCGTTCTGATGAACAATATCCACCGGGTGCTTTTCTTTTGGTTGCTTAGCCGCTGCCATCCTGGTTCGTGTAAATTCGGACGCAATCCGGAGGGAACACGGGAGACACCACGTAGTTGGGCAACTTTGTAGCAAGCCAGCCTTCGAAATACAAACTAATATTCAATCGCAACAAGTCTTCTTGAGGTCTCTCATTGCCTGACAACAGTAAACAAAATCTCAGAATGTGCAAGTATTTAGTGGCCACACGAGGGCGCACAGTACACATTTTCTTTCAGTCAGCCGTGGACGAAATTAAAAATGTATTTCTGTTCAGAGCTACAGGGGCTGTAGTCTACTGTGCTCTTGCCCTGCTAGTGAAGAGAGTACATTCTGTCTTGTAGGCCACCATTAAATCAATTTACTTCAACGTTGGCAATTGAAAAACATCAAAGAAAATATTGCAAAATGCATGCCAAGTTTGCTTGTTTGATATCTAGAGATGCTATATCAAACGTTAGGTGCTTTAAACATTTACACGAGCTTCTCCGTTCAGTACGTGTTTTAAAAATATATATATTTAGGCCTGGCTGCATGAGTAGAATGTGATGACAAGGTCATAGCTGTATTGACATGAGGATCCCCTGTCTCCCTCTATATAACCCTGCCAGAGGTGGTGGCCAGTTCCAATACAAGACATTGGTTGTCCTCGGCCGACCTCTTCTCTAAGGCTATATTTATATATGATAGGCTCGGCTAATAATAATATATATATATATATATATATATAGCCTGAGATTATTGCTTGGTCAGTCTGTGAGTTTTTGTTTTTCAGACTGCTGTTGATTTAATTTCAAAGACCGTTGTGTTTGATATTGATTCAGAGTTTTCACAGAGACCCATTTGTCTTGTCTTTGGTTTTATGTTGTAAGCTTACTAGGTTTTGCTAGTGGCTATCAATCTTACTTTTTTTTGTCTTCATATCTTGATTTATTTTCCCCCCCCACGATCTCACCAATCAGAATGTTTTAGCTGTACACTGTCCCAAAAGGCATCTTATTCGCTACATGGCACACTTCTTTTGACCAGAGCCCTATGGGCCCTGGACAAAAGTAGTCCACTATATAGGGAAAAGGGTGCAATTTGGGACATACTCTTTGTCATGCAGACACTGGCAGAAGATACTTGGAGCACTTTAGTGTTCAGCTGCTCTTTCCCCATCTCCATCTGTTAACGTCTCTGTGTTGCTGATGCACTGTACGTAGCCTACTGGGTTAACTGTGATGAATATTTAACAGTAATGGGAGAAAGTACAGTCTAGTGACTGACTGCACAATGCTTGGAAACCGAATTGAGGTTTTCAGATTGTGCAGAACTACGCTTGAGTTAGTCTACCATCTGTAGTGTCACGATCAGGGCTTCTCACACACACATGCACATTTACAAAGGCACACACACTTCCTCTTGTAAATGGAGCATTTGGTTGGATGGGTCCCTCAGGATCACTGGTATATTTGCAAAGCAGTGATGACAATCTCACGGCTTTGAAGCGCCTGCACTTGTCCCATCACATAAGTCCTTTTATTTAATTTCCCTTTCATTTCCCTTCCTCCAGTCTTCCTTAGTCCCTTCCTCATTCCTTCCTCCTGTTCTGAGACAATCATTATTGTCCCCCCTCCCCTTCTGAGGGTTTCTGAGCAGTGTGTGTCTCTGCTGGTTGGTTCTGTGTCACTGCTTCCCTCATGGAAAGAGACAGGTTAATAAAGTCAGAGATCCTCTGCTGTTCTCCCTTCCATTGTCGTAACCTGATTTAAGGGTTATTGTTGTCTCCGGAAAATAATGAAAAGTATAGTAAGTAATAACAGGAAAAATGGACTAGCTTCCCAGGGAGTTGGAGAATCAGCTTGTGTTAGAGTGCAGCTTTGTTATTGGGAAGATCTAGAGGCAAATTAGTGTGTGTGTGTGTGTGTGTGTGTGTGTGTGTGTGTGTGTGTGTGTGTGTGTGTGTGTGTGTGTGTGTGTGTGTGTGTGTGTGTGTGTGTGTGTGTGTGTGTGTGTGTGTGAGAGAGAGAGTTTGTGTCTCGTGTTTGTGATATTTCTCTGTGTGTGTGAGGGACTCGGGGTGTGTCATGTCAAGCACATCCCTCTGTCCCCTGTCACAATGTCCATCCATGTTAATGTCAAGTCAGTCACTTTCTCTCCCTTTGCATTCTGGGTCAGAGAACAGAGAGAGGGCAATTTTTAGATTGTCAGGTTGGCATTTTGATGTAGTTCACATCCTCAGGCCATAATGGAAGAATGTGTAACTATTTCCCCTTGTTTGAATATACCTATTATTTAGAAAGGCCATGGAAAAGAATATTAGATTTTATGGCAACTGTATACTCCATATAATGTCTTTTAGAACTAGTGTGTGTGCAAAGTAGAGAGAGATCGAGAGTTTGTGCCCCAGAACATGGCTCAGTATCAAAGCCAATAACGGCTCAATATGCACAACCCTTTCCATAGTAGACAGTCCAACTCGGCGCCATGGCAATCAACAGCTTTTGACTGTTCATGACGAGGCCATGTTCTAATTACAAATTGCCCTCCAACTAGCCTGCTTATCAAACATGATGTAATGTGCAGTATAATACAGCCATTTCCTCCCTGATTAATCCAACACAGAACTAACAAGAGCCTGCGTTTATGCCTTCACACTCTCTAATCCACTTAGTTATGACCACTAATGAACTCCACTGATATTTACTTACTAAGGGGAATGAACAACACACTGGTGGTGGAAATTGGAACTGTAATTTCAATGAACTTCCTGTGTAGCTTTTCTTTTACTGAACATGACCTTTTGGAACACGGGTGGTTGTGGATGAGGATCAAAGGGAACCGTAGAAATGTCTCATCAAATAGCACTTTGAAACTGTGAATGTATATATTATTTCTCATAAACTGATGTTTTTATGAAATAGGGAGCGTGTTGTGCACCAGACTCCTTAGGGATTCATGGGATCGGTGGGGAGATAAAAAAAAAAAAAAACAATTGAAAGACTCCAGAAAAGGAATTTGACATTTAAAAAAATGTTATTCGGAATTTATTCTAACCAAATCAAATAGCGATAGAAAAAATAAATGGCTATATTTTTATCACATGAACAAGAAAACAAGACTACCTTAGAGATGATGTTAAGGTAGTGACGAATCCCAACTAACCCTGCTCATCAGCCAGTACAGAAGAGAACCCATAGAAGACAGTGTTGCACATAGACTTTGCTATCTCCAGTGAAGACCTAAGATCGTGAGAAAATGATTTCTCTGGGGGTTTGTACCTGGAGCCCCTGAGCCTAGTGCAGTCTGTGACTGCCAGTCATCCAACACAACTCTCAGCACAGCCCTCCTCTTATGGCCTATTGTCTCCGCACACATTAAGATAATGCCCACACACAGCTACACATACTGTACACTACTGTGGTTCGACATCAAGGAAGGGACTGGCTGACTCTGTGTGTGTGTGTAGCTGCTGAGTGAGATAAGTGTTCTTCCAGTCTCCCCTTTCCGCTTGTGTTTGGTGGAGGAGGGCAGGCACCACTGCCCACACATTCAGTGCCATGCAGTCTAGCCATGTCTACATATTACACTCACAATGGAGCCGGCAGGACAGGTGATAGCAGGGGAACGTTTATCTGGAGACAGACACACACACACACAGACAGACAGACACAGACAGAGACGGAGAGCTGATGCTTGTGATTTGTTTGTGTGAGGTGCAGTGGAGACACCCCGGTCGCGAGAAAGCCGTCCTCAGATCAGATCTCACTGTTATGTCACCATTACTCCTTTCTCAAATCTCCCTGTTGTGCCTCCAGTACTCCAGTAGACTTTCTCACTGATTGAGCGCAGCCGATTAGAGCTGCACAGATTAGAATACACCTTGTTGTAGAATAGATATCTGACCATAGTTACTTTATAGTCTACCCTTCCCTGCAGACTGTGGTATCTTTTTTGGGGGGCCAGAAAGGCAAGAGGCACTTTCATAAGTGTTGTATGCTTTCTGCTCTCTTCTTGTCTCAGGCAGTTGCATGGTTTCTCCACCGGGTTGCAGTAGTGGGTGATGTGAGCTCACTCATCTATGGCGCTCCTCTGCCCTCCGCTATATGTAGTCGTGTTTTAATCAAATTTGTCCTCCTATTTGCCCTCCTCACTACACTAGCTCATCTTCATTAATATCACTGGCCTGGAGTGAGACAGGGAGCGTGGAGGCTGGTGATTCTCTCTCTGCCTTGTTTGCTAACAGAGCTGATTAGCTAGAGGCATTAGAGGAGAGAGGCGGAGAGACTGGGCACCCCCGGGTGCGATTGTGTGTCTGCTGAACACCCCATTGATTCGGTTAACGGCATTGCTAGGATTTGAGGAAATTGGGGGCTTAGCACAAAGATGGGGAACCTTAGCAGGGGGGTCTGGGGGTCTGGGGGTCTCACCCAGAAAAAAAGGAATTTCAACATCCTAAATGCAGATAGTCGTCATATTTATTTATTTGAATCATATTTATTTATTTTAAGACACATATTGATGCCATAAATCAATGGCTTAACCTGTCAATGAATGTAGAGGACAGGATAATTGTGATTGAAATGGATTGACTGTGCAGATCCAGGAACAATGTGTGACTGACTACGTCCGGCGGTGGTCAGGAAGGTCTGATCACAATCAAATCACGATGT
Source organism: Oncorhynchus gorbuscha (assembly GCF_021184085.1). Classification (NCBI taxonomy): domain Eukaryota; kingdom Metazoa; phylum Chordata; class Actinopteri; order Salmoniformes; family Salmonidae; genus Oncorhynchus; species Oncorhynchus gorbuscha. The sequence continues at coordinate 45,391,811 of NC_060178.1, forward strand.
GTCTTTTAATCATCTACACATGTCAACAAAATTGAGCACAATCAGAATGGGACAAGATCAGGACAACGGACACATGTTAGAACCAGGTATAAACGGGGCCCAATGAGCCAAACTGCTTCAAGAATCACACTCTTACCCAAGCTCGCCTTCTCTCTCTCTCATACACAATCACCGCCCACTTTATTAGGTACACCCATCTAGTACTGGGTCGGACCCCCTTTGCCCCCAGAACAGCTTGAATTCTCAGGGGCATTGAGTCTACAAGTCGGAAACGTTCCACAGGGATATTGGTCCTTGCTGAGGCAATGGCATCACACAGTTGCTGCAGATTGGACAGCAGGACGCCACCACCACAAGCCTGTACCGTTGACACCAGGCAGGATGGGTCCATGGACTCGTGCTGTTTACTCCAAACCCTGACTCTGCCATCAGCATGAGGCAACTGGAGCCGGGATTGGTTGGACCAGGCTGTTTTCTCCTCCTCCATTGTCCGGTGTTGGTTCCCACTGGAGCCACTTCTTCTTGTTTTTAGTTGATAGGAGTGGACCCTGGAGTGGCCGTGTGCTGCAATAGCCCATCCGTGTCAAGGATCGATGATTTGTGTGCGTTTCAAGATGCCATTCTGCACACCCACGGCGCCGTTATGTGTCTGTCTGTGACCCGCCTGTTAGCTTGCATGATTCTTGCCATTCTCCTTCGACCTCCCTCTCGTCAACGAGCTGCTTTCTCCCACAGGACTGCCGCTGGCTGGATGTGTCTCTGTCTGGTCGTCCCACCGTTACTCGGTAAACCCGAGACACTACCATTGGTGAAAAGCCCCAGGAGGCCGGCTGTTTCTGAGAGACTGAATCTGACAATCATACCACACTCAGTCGCTTAGGTCACTCATGTTGCCCAGTCTCGCGTTTCATCAAACAGTAACTGGATACCTGCCTGCTTTATATAGCAAGCCAGGCCACGCGACTCAAGCCATCCAGTTTCGTGAATGGAGTGGTGTACCTAATAAACTGTATGGTGAGTGCACAGTTCAGTCAAATAAAATGGCACGCTTACGATTGTCGTCATAATCCAATGTCGGCTTTCTTTCAAAGGAGAGATCGGCAGACCTTTACAATGCCGAAAGTACAGTCCATCCCTCTTAATATGTGCATTTTCTGTACTATATTTACTGCCCTGTTAACATATATTTGTTTTCAAATAGTGATAGAATGGACCATCACACTTTCTTTCTTTTTTTTCCATTTTAGGACCCTGAAACAAAGCTGTAAAAGGAAAAATGATGCCCCTTTTGAATCTGGCCTTTATAAAGAACACAAAGATATGTCAAATTTAAGTCTGAATTAATGCATCATGCATCGTACAAGTATTGGAATATTCCGGAAAGCAGAAGGAAGATCATCAGGCAACCATTGTGTAGTTCATCTTTCTTAGAACACAAGATATGTGTTCACTTTCAGGAATGGGTTCATACTTGCTAATAGCCCGATCCGCTCCAAGGCTGGAGCCAAATTTATAGGAAGATTATCACAATTGAATGAAGTTACTCCAGTCATTCTGTGGTTTTGTCAAAGTCCCTTCTATCGACTTATGCACGGCTTGTGAACGTTGTGGAGGGGAACAGAAGGGGCACTGTATGTTCCTCGGGTTCTTAGCTTTCATGTTTGGGGTCACAACAGCTAATAGCCTAAGCCGTTCACACCCTAGAGCCAAGTTTATAGGGAGAAAACAGATACAACATGCTGGCTTTAGAAACCGCTGTGTGCAGAGTCAAACAGCCTGCCTGCCTGTTCCGAGGTGTTTGCATGGTATTTTTTACAGGCCGCAATTTCACGATTATTTGACCATCAAAAGGTTAGGGGCTGGACTGAAAACACTCAGGGCTGCAGCCCTGGAAGCCCAACCCTAACTACGCCGATGCCTTGAAGTCTTCAATTCAACAAGTGGAAATGGGTTGGAGGCATATCCTACCTTATTAAATATCTTTGACGTAACATTAACCAAATGAATTCATATCCAATAAAGCCTGAGGGAGACAAAATCAATTTCATATTTTTGTTGTCATAGCAGGACAGCTTAGCGTGCAGGTTGACATTTGTTGTCACAAATCTTGCCCTGGAGGCTGCAAAGAAAAGTTGGTTATGTTGTAAAAATTCATGAAAACAAAAAATTATTTAGGGTTCGGCATTAGGGTTAGCATTGTGGTTCAATTTTAAAATCAGATGTTACGACTTTGTGGCGGTGCTAGCTAGTGAGCACTCTGCAGTGCTGCCTTCAGGGCAAGATTCATGACAATAAATGCCAACCTGCGTTTAGCTCAGGGCTAAACGTCCACGGCTCACCATGCCTCACCTCTTCTAAATAGTACTGCTGTTGAGAGAGGGATGGCAGAAGAGACCGGGTCGTCCTCCATGTCACATTCCTGACAAGAGCAGAGTGATCTTTGTTCAGGAAGGGGATCCACCTGTGGGGCCATGCCCTAACCTGACCACGTCCCCTGGCATACCTCACAGGTGAAAGGAAGTCATGACAGCAGAACTCATCCCAGAGGTCACAGGTCACTGCAGGCATAGAGGAGAGGGACAGGGCAGAGAGAGAGAACGAGAGCGCAAAGGCAGATCATAAAATGACCCAAAGGTCACATCACTGGGAGTGAAGAGGACACTTCATGACTCAATACACTGCCCTTAGTGAAAGGCTGAAAACAGGCTTTGGATAGCAGAATTTGAAAGGAAGCTGGAGATTGATGTTCATGGGGATATGATTAATTCAATCTATATTATATACACTGAAAGAAATATAAACGCAACATGTAAAGTGTCATGAGCAATAAAATGTAAAAATCCCAAACATTTTCCATACACAGAAAAAGCTTATTGCTCTAAAATGTTGTTCACAAATTTGTTTACATCCCCGTTAATGAGCATATTTCATTTGCCAAGCTAATCCGTAGGCTAACGTGGTAGGCTAACATTGTATGACAACTGACTCGTGAAATGGGGCTCATCCAGACATGAGACATGTCCTTATATTTTATATCTCATATGTCAGTTACATCCACTTTAACCAACTTCAACACTGACAGGAGAGCTCTGCCCTGGCTGTAACTGGCTCTGTCTTGTCCTCCTGTTCAGTACCTGGCGTTTATTCTCTTAAAAGTTTGCCCTCCCTCTCGCCGGCGACTAGAACGCAGCCATGTTTATATTGACAGTGTAATTCATGTCAGAAATCACACACAAATATACACACACACTCGCAGTGACAGGCCAGTGACAGGCCACTTACAGCGGGCCAAAAAAAAAGGGATTGGGATTTCCTTAGAGAGGGAGGGGCCTGACCCTGTCTCCATGTCTCTCTCTGTCTCTGAGGAGGTGGATGTGAGTATAGACCAGGGGGTAAAGTAGGGGAGGAGGGAGTTAGGGGAGAGAGTAGGGGTATGAAGGGTGGTAAGACAAAGGGTGAGTTAAAGTGGTGAGGTTGTGTCGAGGTTAGGTGGCGATACAAGGAGTGGGCATGTTCTCCATAGCTTCACATTGGTGTCTAGATTATTCATTTATCAGATTAGCTCTAATGAAACTTCCAAATTGAGGCTCTGCACCCTCCACCTCTTCCCATCCCTCCATCTCTCCTCATGCCTCCATCTCCTCTCTCTCTATGTGCACCTCTCTAAAATGGTCTGTCTTGAGTCTCCTCTGCTCTTCAGACAGGTGGACCAATCAAGCCTAACAAAAAGACCAAAAGAAGAAAAACCTTAAGGGTTTTCAGAGGCTGCACTGGAAAAAAAAACAAAACAAGAAAGATAAAAAATAATAGTAACAACAAACACCATTTGTACTTCAACAGGGGCGGTTGCACACTCCCATCCACAACGTCGGGGCCCCTGTGGAGAGGGTCAAGAACTTTAAGTTCCTCGATGTCCACATCACCTGAGGAAGCAACATGCTCCTCTCACACCAGAACAGTCATGAAGAAGGCACGGCAGTGCCTCTTCTCCCTCAGGAGGCTAAAATGATTTGGCATGGCCCCTCAGATCCGTAAGAACCCGTGAAATAGCTGTTTTCACATCTTGAGCTGAAATGTGAAAACAAAAGAGACACAAGTGAGGTCAGTTGTTATGTAAACACCACGTTCTCACCCCCCCCCCCCCCCCAAAAAAAAAAAAAAACGTTCACTTGTGACATGTTGAAATCTAATTTGCACTTGTGAAAAACTTTTCAGTAAAAATATAACTCTCACATGTGGAATTTTCAATTGAAAAACATTTGCATGTGAAAATTGAATTAGCAGTTTTACATGTGAAAAACGTAAAAATGTTGTCACGTGAAGCCTCATGTTATCGTGTTCAAATGTTGTCACGTGTAGCTTCATGTTATCACGTTCAAATGTTGTCACGTGTAGCCTCATGTTATCACGTTAAAATGTTGTTACGTGTAGATTCATGTTATCACATTAAAATGTCACGTGTAGATTCATGTTATCACATTAAAATGTTGTCACGTGTAGATTCATGTTATCACATTAAAATGTTGTCACGTGTAGCTTCATGTTATCACGTTAAAATGTTGTCACGTGTAGATTCATGTTATCCCACATTAAAATGTTGTCACGTGTAGATTCATGTTATCACATTAAAATGTTGTCACGTGTAGATTCATGTTATCACATTAAAATGTTGTCACGTGTAGCTTCATGTTATCACATTAAAATGTTGCACCCCCATTTTTGACACATTTATTTCACCAGTCCATGTTTTCACATGGCGCTGTTTCATGTTGTCGCGTTGCTTTTACAGGTTGTAACATGTTACCTTGATGCAAGATCACGTGACCACATGTGTAATTAATGTGGTTTTCCTGTAAGGGTATCTACAGAGCGACTCGCAGCAGCAATTAGTGTTAAGTGCTTTGCTTAACCCTTTACACCGGGTTTTGGCTTATAAGGTAGCAAGTGAAAAGAACCGTTTGGAGATGATGGAGAAAGGATCAGACCAAAGGGGAAGACACAACAGTTCACCCTGACACAACACTGAATCCAAACATTTCAACGGTTGATTTTATGTGCAGTTTACATTCACTGTACTTTTTTGCCTCATATTTTGATAACGTAATCTGAAAATACTCTGCATACATTCAGCAACATGATAAGACTATTCCTGGGAAACGTGGGGTAGGTGCAACATAAGACAACAAAAATTACAAGGGTTTGAGTGAGAGGATTAACTGGTGTCTCCAAGTGGCCACACACCTCTCCAAAGTGTGCACAGTTCCTAAGCAATTTCAATGCACTTTAATGACTCAAAGAAGAGTCTTCAACTAATACGGTACTTTTTTGAACTCTCCTAGCTGTGCCGTTGAGGAACTACAGCAAGCACACCACTTGTAGTTGTGTCGTTTGGAACAATTACTGTTGTTGTTTATGCAATCCAAAAACGGTCTATTATAAATCGCAAACTGGGTCAGGCGGGCATCATTTGAAAGCTTGTTCTATTGCCAACATGACTAGTTAAGTTATAAAATACGATCCTACATTGTTAGGCTTTCACAGGGCAAGTCAGAGAGATTTTTGGGTTCGGAACAGAAAGGTGTCGTGAGTGCAGTACAGCAGCAAATTCTCTTCACAATAAACAAAGTCATTCTGTTCAGAACAATCCGGGGGTCTTGACGCTACGTCATCTTGGACCTGTTTGTCCAACATAGTGATCATAAACGTTGGCTCTGTCAAAGCCGCCTTGCGTTTTATGATTTGGAAATGTGAAAACATTTGGAAACATTTGGACTCGCAGGTGTTTATTACATTCCTCAACGTCTCCTCTTTAAAAAATGCATAGTCATCTTAATTTGCAGCATTTCCCTCTCACTCCGACAACAAAACATTTGGAAAGGTTTCCCTAATTGTCAGGAGGGGTGGAGGCAACTTCTTGTGGTGCGTGGTACTGAAGTTCAGAATGGCTGTCAGTCAAAACCCACACAGCACTGTGAAGCGCAGAGCTCTGATGTATAGCATGTTACTGTACAGCCACGACGTTCCAATTTAGGTGCTTATTATTGCCAAAATCTGCCATGTGCGAGTGTGAGTGTAATGGACTATGATCACGTCAACAGAACTTTCACCTAGTCAGCTCGGGGATTCATTGCAGAGACCTTTTGGTTACCGGCCCTACACTCTTAAGTGCTAGGCTACCCCTCTCTCCAAACAGCTCAACATCACCATAGATAGTTTCCACTCTCTCTGTCAATACAAACCACTGTTTCTTCCTGTGCAGTTCCCCCTCGTTCGAACCCCACATAAAAACCATCACCAGGACAGCGTTCTTTCACCTCTGCAATATCTCCAGGCTCCGCCCCTCACCAGCACCAAAACCCTCATCCATGCCCTCGTCACTTCCTGTTTGGACTATTGCAACACTGCTCACTGGTATCCCTGCCAAACTCACCAACAGACTTCAACTGTTCCAGAACTCTGCTGCCAGAATCTTCACCCACACCAAATCCACGGTACACATCACACTAATCCTCATCAATCTACAATAGCTCCATGTGCAATCCCTTAAGACACCCCTCACCTACAAAGCCCTTCACAACCTGGCACCCTCCTACCTCTCAGACCTTCTCAGCTTCCCTCTCCCTCCGCTCCTCCTCCGGCCTCCTTGTCGCCCCCCCCCCCCCCCCCCATTACGCCTCTCCACCATGGGTGCCCAGCCAGGCTCTGGAATGCACTCCCCCCACACATACAACATGCAGACACTTTCAAAAACCTCCTAAAAACAGACTTCTTCAAGGATGCCGAAAACCTATAGCCCGTGTTCTAGAATTGACTCTGTCCCACCCCCCCCTTCTGTGCATTCTCAGTATACCTATGTGAACCCACAACCTTACCCTAAACCAGGTTTGTATACTCTACCCAACCCCTCCCTCCTCTTTTTATCTATCCTGTTTCGTCTTGTCCTTTGATTGAAATGTTACTTTGATTGATGCAATTGATGTTATGATCTTATGTGCTGCACTTGCTTTTATATAGGCCATCTTTTAATGCAAGATGTCATTGAGTAGCCTGAAAGGCGCAATAAAATGTATTATTATTCCCTGTCGCCCCATACATGCCAGGCGGTGTCTGAGAAAGGACCGAAAAATTGCCGAAGGATCCAGCCTCCTGAGACATGGACTGTCATCCATGCTTCCATCTGGCAGATGATACCGGTGCATCAAGGCTCAGACCAACAGACCCCTAAACAGCTTCTGTCCCCTGGCTATAAGACTAGTAAATGGTTAACAACTACTGCTCCCCCTCACACCTATGCTGCTGCTAAAATGATGATTGGTTAGGTTCATTATTACCAAATCAAATTGTATTTGTCACAATTCGTAAATAACAGGTGTAGACTAACACTGAAATGCTTACCATTGTCATGGCTGTGGGCTTAGGATCGTTGTCCTGTTGAAAGGGGAACCTTCGCCCCCAGTCTGAGGTCCTGAGCGCTATAGAGCAGGTTTTCATCAAGGATCTCTCTGTACTTTTCTCTGCTCATCTGTTCACAGCATGATGCAGCTGCCACCACCATGCTTCACCATAGGGATGATGTCTGGTTTCCTCCAGACGTGACGTTTGGCATTCAGGTCAAAGAGTTCAATATTGGTTTCATCAGACCAGAGAATCTTGTTTCTCATGGTCTGAGTGTCCTTTAGGTGCCTTTTGGTAATCTCCAAGCAGGCTGCTATGTGCCTTTTACTGAGGAGTGGCTTCCATCTGGCCACTCTACCATAAAGGCCTGATTGGTGGGGTGCTGTAGAGATGGTTGTCCATCTGGAAGGTTCTGCCATCTCCACAGAAGAACTCTGTCAGAGTGACCATCAGGTTCTTGGTCACCTCCCTGACAAGGCCCTTCTCCCCCGATTGCTCAGTTTGGCCGGGCGGCCAGCTCTAGGAAGAGTCTTGGTGGTTCCAAACTTCTTCCATTTAAGAATGATGGAGGCCACTGTGTTCTTGGGGACTTTCAATGCTGCAGACATTTTTTTGTGCTCCCCAGCTGTGCCTTGACACAATCCTGTCTCGGAGCTCTACGGACAATTCCTTCGACCTTATGGCTTGGTTTTTGCTTTGACATGCACTGTCAACTGTGTGCCTTTCCAAATCACGTCCAATCAGTTGAATTTACCACAGGTAAGCTCCAGTCAAGTTGTGGAAACATCTCAAGAATGATCAATGAAAACAGGATGCACCTGAGATCAATTTCGAGTCTCATAACAAATGGTCTGAATACTTATGTAAATAAGGTATTTCTTTTTAAAAAATGCAAACATAAAAAAAAAACTGTTTTCACATTGTCATTATGGGTTATTCTGTGTAGATTCATTGTTTTCCTCATCAATTGAATCCATTTTAGAACAAGGCTGTAACTTAACATAATGTGGAAAAATTGAAAGGGTCGGAGTACTTTCCGAATGCACTGTATATCCGCCTACACTGACACACACACACACACACACACACACACACACACACACACACACACACACACACACACACACACACACACACACACACACACACACACACACACACACACACACACACACACACACACACACACACACACACACACACACACACACACACCACTTACGCTGCTGCCATACTGTTTTCTATTTGTAATATTATTTATCCTGCTACCAGTCACTTTCTCCTAATCCCTGCCTACGTATACATACCTACCTCTAGTATCCTTGCACATTGTACATGTGGTACTGGCTCTGTGTTTAGCATACTCTCTCATTTCTTATTTATCCTGTGTTTTTTTTTCAACAATACAAATATTAGTAATACTATTGGATGTTGAATACTGAACTGTTGGTTGGGGCTTCCAAGTTACGCATTTCATTGTACTAGTGCATGTGACAAATGTAACTTGAAACTTAAAATTGAAACTCAATCGATAAAAAGGTCTCGGTAAGAGCACCCCTATTGTTTGATTTGGTTGCTCTCTAAAGCAGAATAAATGGAGATTGGTGTAATTGTTAACGGAAAATAGACTCCCAGACAGCTCATTAGAACTACACACAGTCCTCTCTGTTTGCGTTAGAAGACCAAAGCGCAGAACATTAAAATGGAGCGTGTCCATCATACAATCACACTATACATACAAAAGTATGTGGACAGCCCTACAAATGAGTGGATTCAGCTATGTCAACCACACCTGTTGCTGGCAGGAGTGTAAAACTGAGCACACGGCCATGCAATCTCCATAGACAAACATTGACAGTAGAATGGCATTGCTGAAGTGACTTTCAACTGTCATAGAGTGCCACCTTTCCAACATGCTAGTTTGTCAAATTTCTGCCCTGGTAGAGCTGCCCCGGTAGAGCTGCCCTGGTAGAGCTGCCCCGGTAGAGCTGCCCCGGTAGAGCTGCCCTGGTAGAGCTGCCCCGGTAGAGCTGCCCTGGTAGAGCTGCCCCGGTAGAGCTGCCCTGGTAGAGCTGCCCCGGTAGAGCTGCCCTGGTAGAGCTGCCCCGGTAGAGCTGCCCCGGTAGAGCTGCCCCGGTAGAGCTGCCCTGGTAGAGCTGCCCCGGTAGAGCTGCCCTGGTAGAGCTGCCCCGGTAGAGCTGCCCCGGTCAACTCTAATCGTTCCAAACTGCCCCTGGAAGTAACGTCAGCACAAGAACTGTTTGTCGGGAGCTTCATGAAATGGGTTTCCATGGCCGAGCAGCCATGCCTAAGATCACCATGCGATCACCGTGCGCAATGCCAACCGTCGGTTGGAGTGGTGTAAAGCTCGCCCCCATTGGACTGAGTGGAAAAGCTTTCTCTGGAGTGACGAATCACGCTTCACCATCCAACGGACGAATCTGGGTTTGGCGTATGCTAGGAGAACGCTACCTGTCCGAATGCATAGTGCCGACTGTAAAGTTTGGTGGAGGAGAAATAATGGTCTGGGGCTGTTTTTCCATAGTTCGGGCTAGGCCCCTTAGTTCCAGTGAAGGGAAATCTTAACGTTACAGCAAGCAATGATATTCTAGATGATTCTGTGCTTCCAACTTTGTGGGAACAGTTTGGGGAAGGCCCTTTCCTGTTTAAACATGACAATGCCCCCGTGCACAAAGCAAGGTCCATACAGAACTAGTTTGTTGAGATCAGTGTGGAAGAACTTGACTGGCTTGCGCAGAGCTTTGATCTCAACCCCATTGAACACCTTTAGGATGAATTGGAATGCCGAGCCAGGCCTAATCGCCCAACATCAGTGCCCGACTTCACTAATGCTCTTGTGGCTGAATGGAAGCAAGCCCACTCACAATGTTCCAACATTTAGCGGAAAGCCTTCCCAGAAGAGTGGAGGCTGTTATAGCAGCAAAGGGGGGGACCAACTCCATATCAATGCTCATGATTTTGGAAGGAGATGTTCGACAAGCAGATTTCCACATACCTTCGGTCATGTTGTGTATCTAAATTTCAAACTATTTTGATATCTCAACCTCTCTCCAATGTTCAACAGAGATGAATGGGTTAACAGGCTATGTGTCTGGTGCTTCATGTTGGCAGGGTTTTGTTTGCTTCGCTGATTCCTGTGCATCTCAAAGCAAGAACACACTGAGCCCTGTTAACCTGAGCGGATGAATATCTAGGACAGCTTGTAGGTTGCTCTCCCTCTGTCAGTCCTCTGTGATCTGAAGCAATATCTCTGGGTGACACCTCACTTTGTAGTGCCTGGCAACATTACTCTTCAAATGTCAGAAACATGTTGTGGAGACACACACTCATCTTCAATCTAATTCAAACATACAGGTTTATTTATGTAACATCAACTTGTTGAAATCTCCATTTAGTCGATGTTTGGGATTTAAATCGAAATTTGGGATTTAATCGAAGTTTGCAACACAGTTGTAGCTCTGTGTGTGTAGGTGGGTATGTGTTAGTATGGGTTGGAGGGAGTGGAGGACGACCATACTGTTAGTTCAGCTTTCATATCACACTCCTACCGGGAAGGAAGTTCTGACTGGCAAATTTCAGAACAGCATATTGGACAACATCCATGAACACCCACACATGCATGGACACGCACGCATGCGTATACACACACACACACACACACACACACACACACACACACACACACACACACACACACACACACACACACACACACACACACACACACACACACACACACACACACACACACACACACACACACACACACACACACACACACACACACACACACACACACACACACACACACACACACACACACACACACACACACCTCATGAGGAATGGCTTTACATGGAGCTCTGGTCTGCGGCCAGCTCTTGTGATGCCGCGGCGACTGCCAACAACCAATCGTCACACTTTTCACCTGGCAGTGGCTTGGCAGTGCATCATCTTACAACTCTCCTGTTAACGTGTCAGAAAATGACTAGCTGACAATGAACTCAGTCCATAATTTGAGCTGTGATGAAGGCATCAAAAGTTTTTGTTTCACCGCGGTACACACACACACACACACACACACACACACACACACACACACACACACACACACACACACACACACACACACACACACACACACACACACACACACACACACACACACACACACACACACACACACACACACACACACACACACACACACACACACACGAGCCATACATTGCCAGCTGGTTATCTGCTAAGCACTATTCAAGGTCCATCAAGTACGGTAATAGGCTTCATCTAAGATCTTTGTTTTTTTTTCATGTGATCGCTAGCCTATCAGTACATAATGGCCCCATGCATCTCCCTCCATACGCTCTGTGCATGTGTTGTGTATCCGTCCAGTTTGGGCAGGGATCAACTGCTTTGGCAGCAATGGCTGTCGTGCTCTCAAAGAGATGGCGAGCTGCAGGGAAACTCCGACTCTTATCTCTTTTCAAGTGTCCAGTTTCTCTCTGGTTTTTCTCCTGTTGTTTGGGGTGCTCTATGTAATGCACATCATACAATAAATGGTGACGACATCATGGCCAACATGACAAATGTCACCATTGATGGTCTACCCCTGTCTACCCCTGTCTACCCCTGTCCCCTGTCTACCCCTGTCTACCCCTGTCTACCCCTGTCTACCCCTGTAGCTACATTGGTCAAAAAAACTGAACTCAAAAAGGAGATTATGATGGCATATGCTTTCTTTTTTCTTATATTTTCAACCGTCACCAGACCACAGAGTAGAAATATGCAAACAATTCAGCCAATCAGTCAGAGCTTCACTGACTTGCTATCAGCAAGAGACGCGTTGTCATGTGAACTGTCGGTCGAAGTCCGATTTGAGGTGATGAGGGACCGTTTAAGCTGATCCCAAACCGAGGTGGTCGACTGCAGGACCGGACAGGTAAGAACAGAGATCGAGGCCCATTCCTCCCCCTCCCTCCATCCTTGGGAGTTGGATTCTACCTGGGAGGGAAGGAAGATGGTGACTCACTACCTGTCACGTCTGACTCTATTTGGAGGATCGCGTTATAGCAATATCCCCCTCCACTTAGAGACGCACTCAACTCAAGTGGCCTCCTTTGTTCAGGCATGTGTTCTGCCTCTTAAGACTACCTCCGTCTGTGGGGTGTCACTGCTATTCTGCTACTGCCAGACTCTGACAGGACGGTGATAGGGTTAGGCTGGTTTAAATGTTGTACTGGGGGGTAATTGAGTTATACCAGGCCGCTGTAGGCATAATGTAGAAGCTTTGTGGAGTTTTGTTAATCCAGATATCTGATTGGGTATCTTGGCATCAGGTGAGCTGGGTAGATGACATCTCTTAGTGGAGGGCTGAGAGTTGTCCGGTAACGACCGGGTTAAGTACCTGTGATGACTAGAGGATGGTACAGCATAACACCAATGCTGGTCCACATTGATAACAACTATATCAACCTAATAGGCCATCTTATTATATCATCCTACTGTCATTCATGTCATCTCTCCTCGATGTTTCTCTCTGTGGTCTTACTGGTTCTGTTGCTTTTTGCTGTTGTTGTTGGTTCTGTACTCCAGCCCGTTTGATTTGACCCAATGACTGGGGTTCAGGGGCAAAATGTCAACTTTAATTTGAGGGTATTTTCATCCATATCGGGTGAACCGTTTTAGAAATTACAGCACTTTTTGTCCATAGTCACACCCCATTTTAGGGGACCAAAGGTATTGGGACAAATTCACTTAGATGTGTATGAAAGTAGTTTGGTCCCATATTCTTTAAACCCAATGATTACATCAAGCTTGTGACTCCACAAACTTTTTGAATGCATTTGCTGTTTGTTTGGTTGCGTTATAAATCATTTTGTGCCCGATAGAAATGAATGGTAGAAAATGTATTGTGTCATTTTGGTGTCACTTTTATTGCAAATAAGAATAGAATATGTTTCTAAACACTTTTACATGAATGTGGATGCTACCATGATTACAGATAATCCTGAATTAATGGTGAGTGAGAAAGTTACAGAGGCATAAATATAATACACCCACAAAAAAACTTACCTCTCCTGTTATTGTTCTGGTGAGAGGTTAGCATGTCTTGGGGGTATGGTGTCCAATGTGGGTCAAAATACTCTCAAATTGAAGCTGACAGTCTGCACTGTATCATTTCAAATCCAAAATGCTGGAATACACAGTCTCCCCTTTCCAAAAGTTGGGTTTATAATAGTTATTAGGCCAAATCCTTCTGAAAACTAACGACTTTTTCGCGAGAAAACTGATTTCCGGGATATCGCCTGGTCTGACAAACAGCGGCTGTAGCTCTGCCACTCTCTACTACAGATGCGGAAGGGGGACATAGGTGGATTGTGACACAGCCCGTGCAAAACAAACATCTCTCTAGCTTAAACGTATAGATTTTTATGGGGATGTTATGTTAGTTTGTTTGGGTGAATGAAAAGGATTTAAAACAATACTAGTTATTTCCTCTGTGTTTTCTCTGTACAATTACTGGGTGATACTGTGTCACTTATTATACTGTGATTCTGGAGACAGACAGACGCAGTGTAGTTTTACCCACAGAGCTAGGATAGCATGGTAGATCAGAGCAGTGCAGAACCATGTCAGTGATAGGGCTGAGAGAGATGGAGGGATGGGAGAATAGGATAGGAGAAGGAGGAGTGGAGGCATCAGGGCTGACACCCAGTCTGACAATCCTATAAGTGTCACGTCCTGACCTTAGTTCCTTTTTTATGCTGTTTTAGTTTGGTCAGGGCGTGAGTTGGGGTGGGCATGTTTTGTACTCTAGGTTTTGTATTTCTATGTGTTTGGCCTGGTATGGTTCCCAATCAGAGGCAGTTGGCAATCGTTGTCTCTGATTGAGAACCATACTTAGGCAGCCTGTTTTCCCACTATGGGTGCGGGTAGTTGTTTTCTGTCTCTGTGTCTGCACCAGACAGAACTGTTTCGTGTTGGTCTATTTTTGTTATTTTGGTCTTAGTGTTCTGAGTTATAATAAATATGAACACGGACATTTACCACGCTGCACCTTGGTCCTCTCCTACTCCTACCTACGACAGGCATTACAATAAGTCCCAGTATCTCCATTGTCCCGTGTGTGTGTGTGTGTGTGTGTGTGTGTGTGTGTGTGTGTGTGTGTGTGTGTGTGTGTGTGTGTGTGTGTGTGTGTGTGTGTGTGTGTGTGTGTGTGTGTGTGTGTGTGTGTGTGTGTGTGTGACCCATACATATTGACCTACATTCTCCCAGATTGTGACCCTGTTAGGTGTAACATTACTAGACAGAGAGGAGAGGGTGATGACAAACAAACAGAGAGAATCTACACTCTGATTGTCTTAACGAGGCTCCTCAGCTTGTAGCATATGTTCATAAGTTCCTGTGACTTTACAGTAGGTGAAAAAGGTTCATGCATACACTGTATCATTGTGCAATGCAAGTCAATATTCTCATTTAATAAATCACGAGAAATCCCCTGAAAGCTGAAAGTAGATTCAGTGTTTCAGTCTGTTCTGCGTGCCGTGCTCCACTCAGGAAAAGCCCAGGCCGCTTAAGTGGAACACAATATCCAAAATCGACAGAGCAGCTCCTCTCATCGGTGCATGAACCCCTTAAGTTAAACAGAACTTGTTAATGTCAAACCTATTTTTGTCAGCCATCCATCCACAACCTCATAATACTCGGTCATTTTGGGGAAAAAACTATCCCAATTTGTCAGCTGCTGGAGCTGTATTTTCTCATGGTTCAGAGTGGTGGTAGTTCAGCAGCCAATTTAATTCCTGCTGATAATTTGGGTGTGCACCCCAAATGGCACCCTATTCTCTACATAGTGCACTACTTTTGACCAGAACCCTATGGGCCCTGGTCAAATGTAGTGCACCACATAGGGAAAAGGATGCGATTTGAGATCCTTTCTCTGGTGTCCGTGACTAGGAGGGCAGTGATTGAGTACTATACTCAGTGGAAACTAGCAGGGAAGGGAATGGCTTTCCTCCCTCCACACACACGATAATGATTGATAAATAATAGTCTCGAGTCGGTACTCTTCACTCGGTGTGTTAATGATGGGGACATGGTGAGGAGAGAGTGGAGTTAAAGACTTCAGTGAGTAAAACCTTCCACTGCCTCTGATTGCTACTCAGTCAATATTCACAACACTATATTCAGTGTCAGTGAATTGGCCTTTCAATCCTGAGTAGGCAGGTTTCCATTGAACCAGGTTTATTCGACTCAATAAGCCATGTAACGGACACGTCAGATGTAGGAGACATTTTTTGAAATATCGACTATCATTTGATCCATTCGACAGGGGTGTATTTTTCTTTTGGTCAAACTTTATTGAGAAAATGTATGATGGAAACAGTGTTTTTCAAATAAATGGTGATTGTCGAATCATTTTGAAGTTGCGGGCCCGTGATGTCATCACGAAAATGCCTACTGCTTGGAAACTCTATTTACTCACCAATAGAATAATGTTTCTTTGCAGGGCAAGGATTGTCTTGACTTTCAAGAATGCCCGCAATTTAAAAAAGGGTTTCAGATTTATTACATGAGTGCAAGGTTCACCATGAAACGAACTCTGACGATAAGTAGGCTTAGGCACATGATAATTACAATAGGCCTATGACAAATATTTGTACATTTTTACATTCCGTCCATGCTAGCTCTTGAAGGCTACCTGAGACATGAAACAGATACAGCTGAAGTGGGAAGTTTACGTACACTTAGGCTGGAGTCACTAAAACTCGTTTTTCAACCACTCCACAAATTCCTTGTTAACAAACTATGGTCTTGGAAAGTCGGTTAGGACGTCTACTTTGTGCATGACACAAGTCATTTTTTACAACAATTGTTTACAGACAGATTATTACACTTATAATTCACTGTATCACAATTCCAGTGGGTCAAAGGTTTACATACACTAAGTTGACTGTGCCTTTAAACAGCTTGGAAAATTCCAGGAAAATTATGTCATGAAGCTTCTGATAGGCTAATTGACATAATTTGAGTCAATTGAAGGTGTACCTGTGGATGTATTTCAAGGCCTACCTTCAAAATCAATGTCTCTTTGCTTGTCATCATGGGAAAATCAAAAGAAATCAGCCAAGACCTCAGAAAAAAATATTGTAGACCTCCACAAGTCTGGTTCATCCTTGGGAGCAATTTCCAAACGCCTGAAGGTACTACGTTCATCTGTACAAACAATAGTACGCATGTATAAACACCATGGGACCACGCAGCCGTCATACCACACAGGAAGGAGATGTGTTCTGTCTCCTAGAGATGAATGCACTTTGGTGCGAAAAGTGCAAATCAATCCCAGAAGAACAACAAGGGACCTTGTGAAGATGCTGGAGGAAACAGGTACAAAAGTATCTATATCCACAAACGAGTCCTATATCGACATAACCTGAAAGGCCGCTCAGCAATGAAGAAGAAAGGAAGAAACCGCATAAAAAGCAGTTTGCAACTGCACAAAGATCGTACTTTTTGGAGAAATGTCCTCTGGTCTGATGAAACAAAAATAGAACTGTTTGGCCACAGTGACCATCGTTATGTTTGGAGGAAAAAGGGGGAGGCTTGCAAGCCAAAGAACACCATCCCAACCGTGAAGCACGGGGGTGGCAGCATCATGTTGTGGGGGTGCTTTGCTGCAGGAGGGACCGGTGCACTTCACAAAATAGATGGCATTGTGAGGAGAGAAAATGATGTGGATATATTGAAGCAACATCTCAAGACATCAGTCAGGAAGTTAAAGCTTGGTCGTAAATGGGTCTTCCAAATGGACAATGACCCCAAGCATACTTCCAAAGTTGTGGCAAAATGGCTTAAGGACAACAAAGTCAACGTATTGGAGTGGCCATCACAAAGCCCTGACCTCAATCCCATAGAAAAATTGTGGGCAGAACTGAAAAAGCGTGTGCGAGCAAGGAGGCCTACAAACCTCACTCAGTTACACCAGCTCAGTTACACCAGCTCTCTGTCAGGAGGAATGGGCCAAAATTCAACCAACTTATTGTTGAGGACTACTTTATTATTATTATTTTTATTTCACCTTATTTTTATTTCACCTTTATTTAACCAGGTAGGCTAGTTGAAAAGTTCTCATTTACAACTGCGACTTGGCAATGCAATGCTACCAAATACTAATTGAGTGTATGTAAACCTCTGACCCACTGGGAATGTGATGAAAGAAATAAAAGCTGAAATAAATAATTATTTCTACTATTATTCTGACATTTTACATTCTTATTTTATACAATATTTTAAGGTGTGACGTCACTACGTCCAGCTGTTTTCAGTGACACAAGATGGTTCAAGAGAAAAGCAGGCAAACTTTGTAAATGTCGACAAAAAAATCACTGGACAAGTTCATGGAAACATAGCTAGTGATAAAGTTTTTTTTTGTTGTTAAAGCTGAAATCCGTATTAGTAGAAATAGCGCCACTTGCAGCCCCAGATATATTTGTTTTTTATTTGTTTATTAAACAGAGGAGAGGAGCTTCAGCGTTGTGGTAAAAACATTTTTGTAGTACATACTCTACTGTTATATCACTTGTGCAATGGTGTCCAATTTGTAAGTCGCTCTGGATAAGAGCGTCTGCTAAATGACTTAAATGTAAATGTAAATGTGTCCAACAATAGAAGACAGTGCTCTTTGTTTGAAGTATCATCTTATTATTGGAATATCGCAAATACAGATTCCAACTTTAAAAAGGGAGCTTTTGTTACCTTTCTACATTTCCCACATCTTGTTACGTTACAGCTTTATTTTCAAATTGGTTAAATCGTTTTTGTTCCTCATCAATCCACACACAATACCAAATCATGACAAAGCAAAACCAAGTTTTATACATGTTTGCAAATGTATTACATTTTAAAAATGTAAATATGACATTTACATACAGTACCAGTCAAAGGTTTGGACACACCTACTCATTCAAGCGTTTTTTTCTTTATTTTTTAAAACTATTTTCTACATTGTAGAATAATAGTGAAGACATCAAAACTATGAAATAAAACATATGGAATCAAAAGGTGTTAAAGTAGCTACCCTTTGCCTCGAAGACAGCTTTGCACATTCTTGGCATTCTCTCAACCAGCTTCAACGGGAATGCTTTTCCGACAGTCTTGGAAGAGTTGGGTTGAGGTCGGGTGATTGTGGAGGCCAGGTCATATAATGCAGCACTCCATCACTCTCCTTCTTGGTCAAATAGCCCTTATACAGCCTGGAGGTGTGTTGGGTCATTGTTCTGTTGAAAAACTAATGATAGTCCCACTAAGCACAAACTAGGTGGGATGGCGTATCGCTGCAGAATGCTGTGGTAGGCATGCTGGTTTAGTGTGCCTTGTATTCTAAAGAAATCACTGACAGTGTCACCAGTAAAGCAACCCCACACCATCGCACCTGGTTGTCCAATCTCCACAGAGTAACTCGGGAGCTCTTTCAGAGTGACCATTGGGTTCTTGGTCACATCCCTGACCAAGGCTCTTCTCCAGGTCTAGGAAGAGTCTTGGTGGATCCAAACCTCTTCCATGATGGATGGAGGCTTATGATGGAGGCTACTGTAAACCTTGGGGACCTTCAATGCTGCAGAAATATTTTGGTACCCTTCCCCAGATCTGTGCCTCGACACAATCCTATCTCGTAGTTATATGGACAATTCCTTCAACCTCATTGCTTGGTTTTTGCTCAGACAGGCACTGTCAACTGTGGGACCTTATATACAGTAGACAGGTGTGTGCCTTTCCAAATCATGTCCAATCAATTGAATTTACCACAGGTGGACTCCAATCAAGTTGTAGAAACATCTCAAGGATGATCAATATAAAAAACAGGATGCACCTGAGCTCAATTTCAAGTCTCATAGCAAAGGGTCTGAATACTTATTTAATTTTAGAATAAGGATGTAACGAAATAACGAAACGGTCTGAATACTTTCCGCTGTACATTATTTGAATAATAGTCACTTTTGCTGAAAGAATCAAACACACTCTTACGCTGTTATACAATCTGATGTATTGTATATTCCACGATCACAACTCTCCTGTCTCTATAAAGTAGTTGTTAATACACTGGAGGAAGGGTTGTCTGTAGGCTAATCTGTGAGTACATACAGTATGCACATACAGTCAGGTCCATAATTAATTGTCAACCTTGATAAATAGATTGTATGAAATAAATAATTGAAAAACTGTATGCTAAAAAAAAGGGAAATTATTTAATTTTATACTTTGATACAGTTTGTTTGTACTGTATATAACCTATGTGATGGGATGAAAGTGTAATTGAAAAGGTCTCGGAGGGGAAGTATGTGAACATTGGCCTGATCGACCTCTGGTCCGGAACGGCTAGCACAGGGCCCTCTGTGTGTGTGTGTCTTTACGTCTGTCTCACTCTCCTGCTCTGGTTCAAAGGGATAGAGACGGTCTACTGTGCATTGGTATAATCCCCACAACACATGTTTAACCATTACGCTCACAGCAGAACCGTGTTGTCACGCCTCTGCTGATTAACCCTGCATATACTCTGAGACGTAGCTAGTTATCCAATCAACCCTCTATAAGCCATGTTTTGTGTTCAGAGCTAAGGCCTAGTGATCCACTGAACTAGTGTGTCTTATTAAACTCCCATTGGGTCTCAGCCAAAATGAGCAAACAGTCCCCCTGCTACTCCTTCATCTCTACTGAATACACAAGAAACATACCTGTGCCCATTGTGTTAAGAATCACTCAGTGACTAAGAAAGCCTGACAATTACCCCCTTCGCTATGCTCTTCCAGGACCATCTACCTGTCACCACAGCCTTCTAGAAGAGCTGTTGCCATAACAGGGCTGTGAGACTGGGTGTCAAGGGGCTTTACACACAACCAGGGTCTTGACTGATCACAGGTCAGTGAGTGGGTGGAGGTTTAAAGAGGTCTCGAGATGGATTTATAACGGTATAGCAGAGTCTTCACGTGTAATGATACCACAATCAACTCAATGAGGTGTTCTCAAATAGACACTAGCTAACGCCCTAGCTGAAAACATTAGCTTGAGTCGTCTGCCATGTTCTCTCCTTCCTGTCCGTCATTGAGATTTTCTGTCCGCTACACACTATTATGATAGTGTCCCTCGCTGTTTATTATCTATGCATTGTCACTTTACAAATGACCTCGACAAACCTGTAATCTTGCACATTGACTTGGTACCGGTACCCGCTGTATATAGCCTCGTTGTTGTTCTGTCATTTTCTTGTGTGTTAATTGTTTTCATTTGAATTCACTTTAGTTTATTCAGTAAATATTTTCTTAGTTCTGTTTCTTGAACCACATTTTTGGTTGAAGGTTATAAGTAAGAATTTCACGGTTGCATTTGACGCGTGTGACAAATAAAATGTGTCTCTGTATCTGTGTGATAAGGAATTGCGTTACGTGATTCACACCCATCCAGTTGTTTTTCTTTTTGAGTTTTTCCATGGACTATGACACACACGGGCGTTGGGTGTAAATGTCACGTCGCAATTGCTACAACTGTCTCTTATTAAATCTAGTCTTGTCCCACCTGTCAACACGCTGCCTTGCCTCCCCGAAGTCTGTGATGATCCAAGCCTCTCAGTGTTGTAACAGGAGAAAGCCATCTGTAAGTATGTGTTCAAAGCGACATACTTTCGTCTTAGATATCAAACATTTGGCAGAGCACCAGTGTAAGTAACTCAATAAGTTATTGCAGTAAAGGGGATACAAGGCGCTCAAGCGTAACATCGCTCAGTGCCTTTCATTTGTCTCTACTCTCTCTCTCTCTCTCTCTCTCTCTCTCTCTCTCTCTCTCTCTCTCTCTCTCTCTCTCTCTCTCTCTCTCTCTCTCTCTCTCTCTCTCTCTCTCTCTCTCTCTCTCTCTCTCTCTCTCTCTCTCTACCTTTCTCTTTCTTTCTCTTCATCCCCTCGTCTCTCTCTCTCTCTACTTCACTTCACTCCACACTGGGGATTTCCCCCGTTCCCAAAGCCAGTGACACTAACAAATCCACCCATCTCTCCTCTCCAGGTTTCAAATGGCCTTTTCCCTGTGGCTAATGTTTTGTCATCCGGTACAGTGATGTTATGTGAATTACCTTGCGCTGGCGCAGGAGAGGTGCCTTGTGGGTGATTTATCACCTGTTTGGTCGAGCCGGCTGGGGGGCGACGGAGGCGAGCGCCGAGCGGTTGGTTCCTCTTGGTCTGACGTGCCGAGAGACCATCTGGTGCAGGGGGGTTAATTGAGGGCGATTAAGGTGATTAATAGGTTTGTTTGAAGTGAAAACACAAGACAGAACGGCTTCTGTTACAGCCCAAATATTTTTGGGAAAAAGCCATCAGCCAAGTGTGGGTGGAGTGGAGGGAGAGGGGAGGGGGCCTGAGTGGTAGTGACAAATACGATTAGGCTGTGTGTGAATGTGGTGTGTGTGTGTGTGAATGTGGTGTGTGTGGCTGAAATGGATGTATGAAAGCAGGTTTGTGTGTCCGTGTCCCTGGGTGTGTATGTGTCTCAGGTGGAGGTGTTGTTAAAGCAGGTGTGTGTGTGTGTGTGTGTGTGTGTGTGTGTGTGTGTGTGTGTGTGTGTGTGTGTGTGTGTGTGTGTGTGTGTGTGTGTGTGTGTGTGTGTGTGTGTGTGTGTGTGTGTGTGTGTGTGTGTGTGTGTGTGTGTGTGTGTGTGTGTGTGTGTGTGTGTGTGTGTGTCAGAAACAGAGCAGGCTCCAAAGACAGCCCCAGGTCGGAAGGGAAGGTGAGAGGCTGAAGGCCGGCAGGCAGGTAGGCCTGATGGTGTGGGGAAACAGAGCCCTGTGCTGTGTGCACTGAGGGGGAAAGAGTAATATTGACACGGAGCTAGCTGGTTATAAAGAGCAACTGTTTCTACTCCAATCTCATGATTGTCTGTGCGAGACGACTCTCTAAAACGAAGCGTGATTCAAAAGTACGAATCTCGGAGCATCGTAGCACCATTAGGTGAAAGAACTCGACGTACCCAGTTGCGGCCCACTTTTTGGAAGCGAACCACTCGATTTCGTCCCTATGTTATATCGGCATCGAACACGTCACCCTCCTTAGGAGAGGGGGTGACCTCGACAATTTATTGTTAAAACGTGAGGCTGCCTGGATCTTTCATTTAAAGACCCTTGGTCCCCTTCGGTCTCGACGTAGACTTTGATCTGAAGCCAGTCTTGTGATTTTGCGTTTCATTGTAAATGTTTGTAGGCCTGTGTAGCCAAATTGTATCCATGATCGTACGCTATTCATTCATGTTTTTTGCATGTTCAATTGATATCTCTGAATTAACCAATGATATCAAGACACACCCGGCCATGATTACAGACACCTGTGTGTCCTTTGACACTATATAAACTAGTGACCTGCAGTGTTTGTCATTACACCCTGATGAAGACAACTTGTCTGTCAAAACGTTGGTTATTAGGTTATTGCATTATTGCATCTGAGCTCCTAGAGTTTGCAGCCCTCCTTTTATTTTTCAAGTGTTCTACTCCGCTAGCCAGCACCTCGCCTAAACTACAGACCCGGGTTTGATACTGGGCTGTATCACAACCGGCCGTGATCGGGAGTCCCATGGGGCGGTGCACAATTGGCCCAGCGTCATCCGGGTTAGGGTACGGATTGGCCGGAGTATGCAGTCATTGTAAGTAAGACTTCGCTCTTAACGGACTTGCCTAGTTTAAATAAATTAAATCACATTTTTTAAATAATGTTTTGGAGAAATGGAAAGATGCAGGAGCAACAAAAACACGTTTGTGCGTGGAGCAACTGCGAAATTTGGAGCACGTGGACGAACGTCTCATTCTGTAGTGAGACTGTGATCGTGTGTTGTATTTGCGTGCGTGTGCCCACACAGCCGGTGCGGTGTGTGTGTGTGTGTGTACCATTCTGAGAGTGTAAATGATCTTCTCCTCCATAGGACAAACCGTCTCACAGTCTATGGTTCCCATAGTCTTTCTCGAAGGCATTCCTCATTACCGGTGGAAAGCCTGAAGTAATGCGTAGTCCTACTCATCTGAATCAAGTGCAGCCTTTTCCCACAAGCACCACATAAACGGGAGGCAGTCAATACCGTTGCATAGTAATAGATACCATCACCTTCAGAGAGTAGAATCCCCTTCTCTTTCCATTTCAGTCAATGAAGTCAGTGGAAGACTTTCTGATTGATGTCTGTAATTCTACACCATGATTGTACCTGTGTTTATTCATTTTGTAAAAATCGGTTTATGCACTATCATGACAAGTAACCTTATACAAGATGCAGAGTGATATACAGAATCATTCATGTTGAATGTGGTCAGTCAGTTGGAGCATCGAGCAGGCGCGGGTTACTCCGGTCTACAGGCGTGACTCAACGTTCAGCTTCTTATGGATCTGCTAACATAGTCGTGAAGGTCATCTGTCAAAACAGAGACTTAGCGATCAAATGAAAAGGAAGTGTTTCATTTCAAAAAGTGTGTGTGACACATAATGACCAGACGTTAAACTGGGGCTGACTGTCAATCTAATTAACATATCCCAATCAAAATATGTCTGTTTAAGCTAGAGATGTCTGGGGGATTTTTTTTGCATGAGTCTCAATCCACCGCATCCCCCTATGTTGGCCTTCCGCATCTTAAGTGGAAAGAGGCAGAACTGCAGCGCTGTTTCTCAGAACAGGAGACATTCCGAAAATTGGTCTTCTCACGAAAACGTCTGTGGCGTCTGAACTGTTTGGGCTACAAACTGATATGGAAAAGAGGAGGCTCTCACACACCCGATGGTGTTCTACGTTTTGCTCTACGACCTGGACTCATCTGAAGTTAACTGTACCGGTTCAAATGAATTAAAAATTAAAAACTGAAATGTCTTGAGTCACTCAGTATTCAACCCCTTTGTTATGGCAAGCCTAAATAAGTTCAGGAGTAAACATGTAGTTAACAAGTCATATAATAAGTTGCATGGACTCTGTGTGCAATAATAGTGGTTAACATTATTTTTTAATGACTTCCCCATCTCTACATCCCACACATACAATTATCTGTAAAGTACCTCAGTCGAGAAGTGGATTTCAAGCACAAATTAAACCACAAAGATCTAATGCCTCGCAAAGAAGGGCACCTATTGATAGATGGGTGAAAATAAATAAAACCAGACACTGAATATTCCTTTGCGCATGGTAAAGTTACCAGTTACACTTTGGATGGAGTGTCAATACACCCAGTCACTACAAAGATACAGGCATCCTTCCTAATTCAGTTGCCAGAGAGGAAGGAAACTGCTCAGGGATTTCACCATGAGGCAAATGGTAAGTATAAAACAGTTACATAGTTTAATGGCTGCGATAGGAGAAAACTGAGGATGGAACATTGTGGTTATGCTACAATACTAAACTAAATGACAGAATGAAAAGAAGGAAGCCAAATTCAATATTTTATCAAATGTTTGTTTGATACCTATAGGGACCTTAGAATTCAAGTCAAAAACGGACAGGCTTCATTCACCTCATCATCCGGTACATTGATCTCCAGTCAAAACACAGGACTGGAATAGGGAGGCCTGTTTGATCCCTGTGAATTATCCTAACATATGCTGCATGGAAACCTGAGATGGATAAGAGCAGCCTTTTATTGACACTATATATTGCCACAGCTATTAGAGTAAATTGTATTCCAGACTCTAACCACTCACAGGTATTACGCTCTCTCTGCTGGCGCTCTTTGTGTGTGGATCAAGGTGGATGGTTAGCTATGTAAACTATGGTTAGCTACAGTACGTCTGTAACCCTAAATAGCTTTTAAACAGCTGATGTTATTGGAAGGTGAGGGCCAGCTGCTTAATGCACTAATGACTAGGCTTTAGCTCAGCGGGCTAACACAATCTTGTGGCGCCTTCCAGTCAGTCACATACAGCACATTTTCTCATACAATATTACATCTTGCCATCTTGCCTTGCTCCAGCACCCCACCCTTCTAGCTCTCAGCTTCTGCCAGCTGTTATTCCCCAGAGGTCTCGTAACCCGACATCAAAACATAGTTTTATATGTCAATAACCCTCCACTTTTCCCCTTTTACGAGATTGGTCCCCGTGGTAATCAATCATTCTTAAGAGTGTGCCAATAAGTCAGCGTCTGAGCTTTACAGACGGAGACCCAAATAACATTGTGGTGGATTGCCTTACCGGGTTTGGGAATATGTTAGGCATGTTGTTGGTGTGGGTTACTCTGGAGGTAGAATCAGAACCAGGCTGGGTAAATACAGCGCTAATGGTTCACAGGGTGGAGGATCAAGGCTTTTTTCAGGACTGTTACAACTGGCACCCTCTGCCAATAAAAAGTATTGAACTGGCTATGCTGTCATGTCTCTGCCCTGGCATGGAGGGTGAAGGGGGTGAGGGTTGAGGCTGGGATGGACTATGAAGTTAAACCGAGAGCACTGCGGTGGGGATAAGACAGAGATCCTCTCACCTCCGTGTCGCAGTGATCAATTTAGGATGCAAATGGTACGCCCCTGAGTCACAAGTGGTGTGTCACTGTATCTGGTGATAGAGAGGTGATTTAACCCTATCACGAAATGAGATGAAGGTGAAGTTCACTGGCGCCAAATGACAATGCATCATCATCACCATCAACCATAATCATAATTGTTACCTTCATAACTGCACATGACCCAGCAGCTTCTATGTAGCCCTCGGTCCTGTTGGCCTGTGCGGCTGAAAGGGGCTGAGGCAGGCTGACAGAGGAGAGGTTGCGGTGTGGTTTGTAATATCGCAGAGGTAGAGCTCCAGTGGCCAAGTGAAGGTAACAGTATCGCTGCACAGCTGCAACTGTGGGTGCCAGGGGCTGTTAGCTGTTCACTTGGCCAGGGAAGAGAGTGGCAGAGGGGGGAGTTGCCCACTCAACCCAAGTGGATGGATGGAAAATCCCCAAGCAGGTAGATGTATGTGGGGAGAGACAAGAGAGAACTCTATATGGACGGTTTCAAATATGTTTTTAAAGCTGTGAAATGTCTATTGCGCCAAGGCTGTCTCAGTTACACAGCCTGTCCATTACTAAGTGCTTGTGTTTGTGCTTCTGTAAGTGTTATGTGGGGTGGTTAGACCAAACCAGAAAGTGTATATTTAGGAGAGGCTCGAAGTCGAGATCAGAGAAGGACAGTCCTGTTTCCGCTTGATCCTAAGTGAGAGAAAAAAATTGTCCTGAGAAATACTGTTTTATTCACTAGTTTCTGTGTCTGTTACAGTGTGTTGTTATACTGACCCACTTTGCTTCTTCTACTGTGCCGTTACTTTGGCTCACTTTACTGTGCAACACATCGTGTATACTGTATTGTGTTGCATTGGAGTACCTTCAGTTTTTAACTGGTCTTGGTATATTCTAAGGCACGTGACTCCATACAACTGGCCTTTATTTAACTGGGCTCAGAGGGTGAAGTACGAGTGGTCACTGTCCAGCCCGCCCACACTGTGAGGGATAGCACTCCTAGCAGAGGGAGAGGGTTGAGGTAGAGGGACAGAGTTCTTGAACTGGGACAGCCAGGGCTCCGGGACCTTCCGGGGCGTGAGCCTGCCTGCCTGTCAAACTCATGAACAGGGCAGAATCCAGAAAATCCGAGGAGCTGGATCAAAGAGCCTCCATGTTGTCTCTGATACTAATCGTTGCTCATGACCTGTCAGGGGATCTCAGACACTACTATATACATTACACTAACATTGCGGGCCGGTGGCTTCATGCTAGGCACTGCGCTAGGCCAGCAGAGTAAGTAAACCTGTGGCAGTTGTGAGGTTGAGGTTGGGGTTGGAGAGAGGCTTGGTCTGGGTTTGAAATAACAGATTGGTCAGGGTCTGCTACAAGCCAAGCAGTGGTGTGTTTAGTAAAGGAAGCAGAGCTTGAGGGCCAAAGCAAGCTTTTTAAAACCATCTCTCTGAAATGAATATGGCTCAAATGGAAAAGAGGTATAAGCGGGCGGAGGGATCTGAAAGCAGCCCAAAAGGTGGGTGACAAAAGACTGGAGGTTGAAGCTGTTTTGTAGAGCTGTTATGAATCGGATTGTGTTTAAAACAGCATCGAACTGCTCTGTCAGATACTGGCCGCACGCACGCACGCACGCACGACCCAGGCCAAACAAAGATTTTTTTAAATAAACTGCCGATAGGAAGCCGATTCAGACGTTTCCAAAGAGCAGACAGGGAACAATATGGCTAATATTTCTGCCCCACACAATCCTAATGAGAAATGGGACACGACTAGCATTCTGAGTGAAGTCACAATCTATTAAACCCACATCACACCATTCTAGCCGATCTAAAGATGCCCCAAAATGGAATGTGGGGATGAATGATTGGATCTTCCTCTTTGCGAGGGGAAAAATTGATTTATATCCCATGTATTATATTCTTTACACAAGTCATTATCTCCCTTAGTGAGGGTTGCTTGTGTTTAACTACTACGGTGAGAATGGTCATTTCTGCCCTCCGCAACATCTTAATATTGCTAAATCCACATTGATAGACTAAATTAAAGACACAGACACCACGTTCTTCTGTTCTGTCTGTCATTGGCACTGGTGGGCACACCTCTCTCTCTTCAGTGCAGAGCCTACTGTCTATGAAAGGCCTGCGAGAGAAAAGAGAGGGAAAGGCCTATCTTTCTGCATTCCGAGATGTGCTGAGATAGTGAGCGACGCACAAAGACCGGAGCAGTGTGCTATCGCCGCACGGTTGACGCCACACAGTCCAGAGTTGTCAAAACTATCTGGCTTTCATATCGCCCAGGTTACAATGGAGGACAAGAAAGCGAGAAAGAAAGAAAACATAGTGAAGGATGCAGATCAGCTGCGGGTTGAAACAAACCCAAGTAGCGACAAGCTTGGCGTAGCATAAAGAACAGCGTATGTTGCCTACCCAGCAAACCTGGGACATTCACAGAACATTAGCGAAGATTCCCAAGATTCTAGTTGTAGTTAGGGCTTTGTCTAACAATAGGATGATAAAATCCCAACATTTCTTTCAGAAAATGTTTAAACGAAATATCCTTGGAAGGTTGTGCACGACATCTGTATCAACCACCACAGAACATTGCCCAAATGTTCTCATTAGTCTTCCAGGTAATGTAATAACACAATGTACCAGTAATGTTTTTATAGCATACCGCCACAACAAAATGTGAGAGCAACGTTCTGGGAAGGTTCTTGCTACATCAGGCGAATGTTTTATATACAATCTATAATCATATAGACAACTGGATAGTTTTTGTGTTAGGAGAACATTTGCCGCAACATAATGAATGTTCAGGGAACATTCATACAGTAGAAAAAAATGTTGGTTTGCTGGGTAGGTATTGCTGGCACCAGCCCCTCCCCATCCTGTCTCTCTGTCTCTGTCTGATCTGAGTGTGTGTGTGTGTGTGTGTGTGTGTGTGTGTGTGTGTGTGTGTGTGTGTGTGTGTGTGTGTGTGTGTGTGTGTGTGTGTGTGTGTGTGTGTGTGTGTGTGTTCTATGTTTGAACAAAGGCATGGAATGAGGCAATTGTTTTTGTATTCATATATTTTATAACATGTATATAGGGGACTAGAAAAGTGTTGAACAGGCTTGGAGGTGTTTCTCTTTGGTTTCTAATGTTCTTTCTCTCTCAGAGCTGCAGGCCACCTGCCTCCCCATGTCCTCCTTTCTATGTTAGTTTTCTTTAGAATTAAAGGGATTTTTGAACACCACAGAGTTTATTTTGACAGTGTTAGCCCTGAGAGGGAGGACCGGAGCAGGCAGTGTGGATACTGTGATTCGAAACAAACGATTTTCTCCCATTCTTCCTTGCAGATTTTCTCAAGCTTTGTTCAATTAGAAGGGGAGGGTGGTAAACGGCTATCTTCAAGATTCTCAATGGGATTCAAATCTGGGCTTTGGTTGGGCCACTTAAGGACTTTCACATTCTTGTTCTGAAGCCATTCCAACGTTGCTTTGGCTGTATGCTTGGGATTATTGTACGGTTTGAAAATAAATGTACGCCCCCAGGTTGTTTGCACTCTGAAGCAGGTTGTCGTCAAGGATTTGCCTGTATTTGGCTCCATTTATTGTTCCCTCTATCCTTCCCAGTCTCCCATTCCCTGCTGCTGAAAAGCATCCCCATAGCATGATGCTGCCATGTTAAACAGGTGATGAGCTGTGCCTGGTTTTCTCCAGACAATAGCACTTTGCATTCAGGCCAAATAGTCTCATCAGACCACAGAATCACGTGCCTTTTTTGCAAACTCCAGGCCTGCTGTCATGTTTCTTTTATATCAGGATTGGCTTCCGTCTGGCCACTCTCCCATAATGCCCAGATTGGTTAAGTGCTGTAGAGATGGTTGTCCTTCTGGCAGGTTCTTCCATGTCAGCCAAGGACCTATGCAGTTCTGTCCGAGTGGTCAATGGGTTGTTGGTCATCACTGTGCTCTTGAAAACTTTTCAACACTCTAGAAATGGTTTTTACACTCTTCCCAGGTACTGTATATGCCTCAACACAATTATATTTAGGAGATCTACGGACAGTTCCTTGGACTTCATAGTATAGTTTCTGCTCTGACATAGACTGTCAACTGTGGAACTTAGACAGATGTGTTTCTTTCTAAAATCATGTCCAAACAATTGAACTGGCCACAGGTGGACTCCAATCAAGTTGTGGCGACATCTCAAGGATGACCAAAGGAAATTGGATGCACCTGAGCTCAATTTGGAGTGTCATAGCGTGTGAATACTTATTTAAATGAGATATTTCTGTATTTGGTCAAACAAACAAAAAATATTTGTTATTATGGGGTGTTGGGTGAGAAAAACAACAACAATTAAATCCATTTTGAATTCAGGCTGCAACACAAGAAAGTGTGAAAACGTCCAGGGGTATGAACACTTCCTGAAGCCACTGCACATTATAGCAGAGAATCTTTATTATTTACTTGATACAACAGTCATTATTGCTCATCTTTATCAAGGGTGTCATTTATTTTGGATCCCACTGTATACATGTACCTTGCGCTCTAAAAATACTGTCTTACAATCCTTTGAAAAATGCTGAGCACATTTTTTAAAACTAAATACTGACATAGATTTGGGTACACTTATTTTCTTAAATACATTATTTCACTAGTTATGTATTTTACAGTAACCAATGTTGTTAGAAAATGCACTTATGGACACGAGTTCCTCAGGCCCTAAGCAATGACTCTACTGAGAACGGTAATGGCCGCTTCACCACTGCGGGTTTCATTGAGTTGATCCGAGGCCTGTCCTGATGCCTAATCCCACCTGCTGACCAGTCCCTGGGTGTGAGGAAGTGAGGCTCTGGGAACCTGCTGGGTCTGTAGGGTTCTACCGCTCCCTGAAACATATGCTTTGGTTCAGAGGGAGAGTCAGAGTGTGTGATGGCTATTTTTGGCATGATGGCCATTGGAACGGTTGCATCGTCTTTGACCCATTTTGGCACGGCCTTATCCTTGTCCAGATCAGCTGAGCCTTCAGAATAACTACTCCCCCGCTGTTGTAGTTGTAGTAAGGGCACGGGTACCGGCTCTCGACAGCTCTCCCTCTTCCTGGAGCACTCCCAGCTCTCCAGTGCTCTCTCCCTGGCTTGCTCCATGTGTTCCAGAACCCCAGAGTTAGAGTTACACTTTGACATGAACTGACCATAATTATAACCGCTTTCTGCTGATCTGGCCTTGAGCTCTTCCTGGTAACAGTGGAAGTCACACTCATACAGCACAGGGCCCGGTTTGTATTTGTACACAGGCACGTAGGTGGATGCCCCATGGTCCTTGTGTGGGCAGCAGTGGTGGGGGGAGGCGGGCATCACTGCCAGGGCCGAGGGGTGAAGCAGGGTGAGACCTGATATGTCCTCCAGCTCTCTCTGTCTCAGCTCTCTCTCCAGCATCACACTCTCCAGCTCCTTATCAGCAAACGCCCTCCTCTTCCTCATCCTGGCACTGACAGAGGGGAAGTGACGTCGCTTGGACCAGGGGCCGTCCTCCGCCATAGGGAGTTTGTACCCTATTGGGTAATGTACAACACTGATGTCATTAAGTTGTATAATGATTACCTTGAGAACACAGTCTGTTTCACTATAATAACTTAAATCTACCAAATAGGAAGTTAAACAATGAACACATTAATTGACCAACTTTATTTAGGTAAATTAAGTTGAAATTCATAAAGCCAAAGTAGATGCTCTAAACACAGCTGTGATGACATTGCTGTAGTGTGTGTACATGTTCATGTGCTTACTCAGGGGAACGTAGAGGTAACATGACCTCATCATTTTGTCTCCCAGCCGCTCGCTGGTAAACACAGCTTGTAATTCCATAACCTCCATTTGCATAATTGTAATTACCATAAATAAAATACAAACAGATCTAGTCCCTATAGACGAAACAGGCAGTGTAATTACTGACTTATCCCGTGTGGTGTAGCCCACTGTCTGGTCTGGGACAGGAGATGGGGTAATGAGCTAGATGCTAATGAAGCTTCATCCTCTAATCTACAGTGCCTTCATAAAGTATTTACACCCCTTAACGTTTTTTTCACATTTTCTTGTGCTACAGCCTGAATTTAAAATGGATTACATTTAGGTTTTTTTTGTCACTGGCCTACACATAAAGTCAAAGTGGAATTCAATTGAAGTGTCTACAAATGAATCGTTTTTTAAAAGCTGAAATGTCTTGAGCCAATAAGTATTCAACCCCTTAGTTATTGCAAGCCTAAAGTTCAGGAGTAAAAATGTGTTTAACTAGTTATATAAAAAGTTGCAAGGACTCACTCTGTACTTTCATAATATATATATATATATATATATATTTTTATCTGGTGTTTATATGTCAGATAGTGTCATAGTTCAATCTTCAGTGGTGTATTTTATATAACTAAGGGCTCATCGCCTCCGTTCTGTACATTACCTTGGAAATAATGGACGATACATCCGAACGAGAGAGTCGAGTTCATTTTTCCAGAACGGAGGCTTTTATCCCACTTATACCACAGTTGACAAAGAAAACAACGATAAGCACATATTTACCGGTAGAAATGACATTTTTGTTTGTTGATATTTTCATTTAAAAAAAAAAGCTCATTCATACTTTCTCATCTTTTGGTTGCTAGAGACACGACCCAGTCACATGTTCGATTGGTTCGATATTTATTGACGCGACCCGGTCGTTCGTTATCGTCCGTTGCCATGGTCGCTGGATACATTCGTATCCCCTGCTTGCTAGCTAACCAGCGATTGGTTCGTTATTTATTGACGCGACCCGGTCGTTCGTTATCGTCCGTTGCCATGGTCGCTGGATACATTCGTATCCCCTGCTTGCTAGCTAACCAGCGATTGGTTCGATATTTATTGACGCGACCCTGTCGTTCCTTATCGTCCGTTGCCATGGTCGCTGGATACATTCGAATCCCCTGCTTGCTAGCTAACCAGCGATTGGTTAGTTATTTATTGACGCGACCCGGTCGTTCTTTATCGTCCGTTGCCATGGTCGCTGGATACATTCGTATCCCCTGCTTGCTAGCTAACCAGCTAGCTACGGCTAACACATTCACGACCTCTGCAGCCAGAATAACAGCAAATTAGCTGTTTTATATTCACATTCATTTGGATACATCCATAACAATGAGCTGATAATGCCTGATTTTGCTTTTGCTTTGCCTCCTTGTCCGGACACTCGTCAATACTGACTGTTAATTACGAGGATATTGCGTTGCATATCAAACACTAGGCAAGAAAATAGCTAAATAGTTTGGTGCTAGCAAACCTGCCAATATGAAAACCAAATTCAAAAATCAGTTGCTAAAAACAGCTGGTAAAACCTGAAACGTGGAAGGATTTGACAGCTTTAGCGGTGGAGGGGGACAGGAGAAATGAACATGTCTCTGCAAAAAACAAACCTTTGCTAGCTAGCTATGTTCTTATCTTATTGGACCTGCGTTTACAATGTAACCTATTTCCATTTGTGTAGTTGTTGGTTTAGCTTTCTGTAACTTTGCAGCAAGTACGGTCTGCATGTGTCGGCGTATATTATTGGGCCATGATTGCAAGTTGTCCTGATATATTTTCCAACTGTCCCGTTATCGGATTTTAATGTCCATTCTAGAATGCATTCCTATCCAATCAGAAACGAGTAATCAACAATGCTGTGGTAAACAGTGTAATGTTGGGATGCAAACTCAAAATGTAATACATCTCTATATGATACAGGTGTGTTATTTTGTTTAAGCCCATAACCATGTGTGTGTGGTGTATACTTCTATTTCAAAACAGATTTGTTTAAGACTACCAAGAAACACTATGTGTGAACCTGATTTAGCCCACTGCAGTAAAAGGTTACATAATTTTTGAATGACTACCTCATCTCTGCACCCCACACATACAAGTATCTGTAAGGCCTCTCAGTCAAACAGTGAATTTAAAACACAGATTCAACCACAAAGACCAGGGAGGTTTTCCAATGCCTCGCAAAGAAAGGTACCTATTGGTAGATGGGTAAAAGAAAATACAGATAAAAGACATTGAATATTCATTTTGAGCATGACGTTATTCATTACACTTTAGATGGAGCATCAATACACCCAGTCACTACAAAAAATACAGGTATCCTTCCAAACTCAGTTGCCAGAGAGGAAGGAACCCGCTCAGGGACTTCACACGAAATCCCAGTGTGGAAAGCACGTAGACTTACCCAGAAAGACTCACCGCTGTAATCGATGCCAAAGGGGATTTTAACATGTATTGACCCAACTGTGCTATTTTGTTTGTTTTGTCGCATTGTTTGTAACTCATAAGTCTGACGCGAAGGATATACTGCTTTAACGAGACAAGGCCCGAATCCCTGTTATCTGCATGAAGAGGTATGGTGCCTTGTAAGAATTTGCAGACGAGTAGGTAAATCACCACTACCCTCTGTATTATTGGCCAACGTGCAGTTGGAAAACAAACTGGACGATCTACGATTAACACTATCCTACCAACGGTACATAAACAACTGTAATATCTTATGTCTCCACAAGACGTGGCTAAACGACAGCACGGATAATATAAAGCTGGCTGGCTTCTCCATGCATCGGCAGGACAGAGCAGCTATGTCTCATAAGACGAGGGGCAGGGGTGTGTGTCTATTTGTCAATAACTGCTGGTGCGCGATGCCAAATATTAAAGAAGTCTCGAGGTATTGCTCGCCTGAGGTAGAATACCTCATGATAAGCTGTAGTCCCCACTCTCTACCAAGAGAGTTCTCATCTATATTATTCGTAGCCATCTATTTACCACCACAAACCGATGCTGACACTAAGAACACACTCAAAGAGCTGCATAAGGCCATAAGTAAACAAGAAAATGCTCATCCAAAAGCGTCACTCCAACTGGCTGGGAACTTTAATGCAGGCAAACTTAAATCCATTTGACCTCATTTCGAGCAGCATGTCACGTGCAACCAGAGGAGGAAAAAAAACTCTAGACCATCTTTACTCCACACACAGACTCATACAAAGCTCTTCCTCACCCTCCATTTCACAAATCTGACCATAATTCTATCCTCTTGATTCCTGCTTACAAGCAAAAACTAAAGCAGGAAGTACCAGTGACTCGCTCAATACGTAAGTGGTCAGATGACGCGGATGCTACGCTACAGGACTGTTTTGCTAGTACAGGCTGGAATATGTTCCGGGATTCATCCAATGCCATTGAGGAGTATACCACCTCAGTCACCGGCTTCATCAATAAGTGCATAGATGACATCGTCAACCACAGTGACTGTACGTACATATCCAAACCAGAAGTCATGATTATAGGCAACATCCCCACCGAGCTAAAGGCTAGAGCTGCCACTTCCAAGGAGCGGGACACTAATCCGGACAATTATAAGAAATGACGCTATGCCCTCAGACGAACCATCAAACAGGCAAAGCCTCAATATAGGACTAAGATTGAATCCTACTAACTGGCTCTTACACTCGTCGGATGTGGCAAGGCATGAAAACTATAAAGGGAAACCCAGCCAAGAGCTACCCAGTGATGCAAGCCTACCAGATGAACTGAATGCCTGTTACGCTCGCTTCAAGGCAAGCAACACTGAAACATGCATGAGAGCACCACCTGTTCCGGACAACTGTGTGATCACGCTCTCCATAGCCGATGTGGGCCAGACGGGTTACCAGGACATGCACTCAAAGCATGCACGGACCAAGTAGCAAGTGTCTTCAATTACATTTTCAACCTCTCCCTGACCGAGTCTGTAATTCCTACATGTTTCAAACAGATCACTGTAGTCGTTGTGCCCAAGAAAGTGGAGGTAATCTTCCTAAATGATTACCGCCACATAGCACTCACGTCGGTAGCCATGAAGTGCTTTGAAAGGCTGGTCATGGCTCACATCAACACCATCATGACGGAAACCTTAGACCCATTCCAATTCGCATACCGCTCCAACAGATCCACAGATTATGCTTTGTAACCTTCAAAATCGGCAGTGTATCAAATACTTGTTCTCCTCACTGTATGCGAGCATTCTGTTCACCATAGTACCCACTAAGCTCATCACTAAACTAAGGACCCTGTGACTAAACACCTCCCTCAGCAACTGGATCCTGGACTTCCTGACAGGCCGCCCCCAGTTTGAAGAGAGTTTGAAGTTCCTTAGTGTCCACATCACCAATGAACTATCATGGTCCAAACAGACCCAGACAGTAGAGGGCACAACAACACCTTTCCCCCTCAGAAGACTGAAAAGATTTAGCATTGGTCCCCAGATCCTCAAAAGGTTTTACAGTTGCATCATCGAGAGCATCCTGACCGGTTGCATCACCGCCTGGTATGGCAACTGCTCGGCATCTGACCCTAAGGTGCTACAGAGGGTAGTGCGTACAACCCAGTACATCCCTGGGGCCAAGCTTCTTGACATGCAGGACCTATGTACTAGGCGCTGTCAGAGGAAGGCCCCCCAAAAATGAAAAGACTCCAGTCACCCAAGTCATAGACTGTTCCCTCTGCTACCGCACGGCAAACAGTACTGGAGCGCCAGGTCTAGGGCCAAAAGGCTCCTTAATAGCGTCTACCCCCAAGCCATAAGACTGCTAAACAATTAAACAAATGGCCACCTGGACTATTTACATTGATCCCTCTGCCCCTTTGATTTTACACCACTGCTACTAACTTTGTATTATCTATGCATAGTCACTTTACAAATTACCACGACTAACCTGTACCCCCCACACATTTACTTGGTGCTGGTACCTTCTGTAAATAGCCTCGTTATTGTTTTGTTTTTTTACTTTAGTTTATTTAGTAAAACATTTCTTAACTCTATTTCTTGAACTGCTTTGTTGGTTTCACGGTAGGTTTCACCTATTGTTATCGGCGCATTGTGACAAGTAACATTTGATTTGATTTGAGGATGAATACTTACCTAATCATGATATATTAGTGTTTATTTTTATTTATTTATTTATTTTTACAAATGTTCATACATTTTGTTCCACTTTGACGTTACAGTGTATTTTGTGTAGATTGTTGGGGGAAAAAAATACTATTAAATCCATTTTAGACCCACTTTGTAATTCAAGGGGTGTGAATACTTTCTGAAGGCACTTGTGTAGGATAGACTACTTTTAGCTAGGGGTGCTTCAGTAGATGATCTGGTCTATCACTGATACCTACCCTCTAGGATACTCTTTGCTAAGATGCTAGGTGCTCTGGTGTAGCGCTGATAAGCGGTGCGACGGAATGGAGTGGCTGCTCCCCTGGTCACTTTCTTACCCTGCAAAGGAACGGGGTAGAAGTAACATACATTAAAATATATTTACATAATATTCAAGTCAGGGCTTTGGTTGGGCCATTGAAAATCTGTGGAAAGACTTGAAGATTGCTGGTCACCGCCGCTCCCCATCTAATTTAACAGATCTTGAGGAAAATCTGCAAGGAACAATGGGAGAAAATCCCAAAATACAGATCAGCAAAACTGATACAGACATACCCAAGACGCTGCAATCTCAGCTGCTTCTACAAAGTATTGACCAAGGGCTGTGAAAAATTATGAAAATGGAATATTTCTTTCATTTGCAATATATATATTTTTTATTATCTAAAAACAGTATTTTACTTTGTCATTGTGGGGTATTGTTTGTAGATAGGTGAGAAGAAAAAAAAGATTCAATCCACTTTGACATTAGAGTAGAGTATTTTGTGTAGATCATTGAAAAAAATTACTGTTAAATCCATTTTAGTCCCACTTTGTAACACAACAAAATATGGAATAAGTCAAGGGGTTTGAATGCTTTCTGAAAGCACTGTATCCATTAACCCCATGGCGAAATGACTTAAAGCAATATGTCTTAAAAACACGAGAGCAGTAAATACAGGCATGTACTGTACATGGTAGGCGTACGGTCATAGCCATAGCCATGTGATATATTAGTTTGTTACAGAATAATGAGATGTTAGTTTCCCTGGTGTAACGCCTATAATTCATATGTCAAAATGCTGTGTAAACAAATTCGTTTTATGAGTGGAATAACTGAATTTGAAAAAATGTTAACATTAACTATTCAGAAATGTTAAGCAAAAACAGCCTATGGTTTTTATGTAAAAGTGGAAAATATCGTTTTTTTTGTTTTCATTATCACTAAAGGAAAATAGCAATGCATATTAATTTGTTATTTCATAGTCCTTAATTTCGCTGGTCGTGCTCACAGGGTTACAGCATTTTGGCCTAGATTATATAAAAATGATCTTTCTTAAATTCTATCCCACCAGTATAATACGGATGTCCCTGCCGCATGGCTCACCTCTGTCGCCTGTTGTCTCCGCAGGGCGACTTGCGCAGCCATCACCCGCTGCCGCTCCACCACGAGCATACAGTTTGTGCACTGGCAGTCACGCCAGCGACAGAAGCGTTTGTGGCCTTTGAGACAAGACACGACGCCGTGGTTCCGACAGCGGGCGCATTTGGGGCTGCGGGTCATTTTGCGCTGCTTCGCTGTCTGCTCCTCGGCCACCTTCGCTCCTTTCTCCACGTCGCCGTGCCGCCCCTCGGGCAGGCATCCGTCAAGACTCTCAACATCAATCTCCTCACCCAATTCGAGTTTCAGCGCATTAAGTCTGGTCTTCTCTAGCCGTAGGCCTCTTTCCAATTGAGTGGACATCTATGAGAAATGTCTTCCACGCCGTTGCAGTGCTGTATTTTCCACTTTACAAGTTGTTAACGTTGTCGAAGTGCACAGTTTCGTTTGGCTGTGACGACACACGTATCCTACATTCCTCTGAGCAGGGAGACGAGACTTTTGAAACGTTAAACTCTCCGCTGTTCTCTGACGTTTGACAGGGTTGTTTCCGAGAACAGAGGCGAAGTCGCATTGACACTGCTGGGCTCCTGGCTGGTGAGACAGCTACTGTGGTAGGATATGTTTGCTCACACCACAGTCTACTTGCCCTACCTACCTTCAGACAGCAGGCCACACCACAATTTATTGGGCTCCCCAACGTTGCGAATCTCCATACTTCTCCAACGTCATCAATTGGACATTTAATCCAGGTTAACCCCTCCTGCCCACGGAGCACACGCACTTGACAGTAAACACTACTAGTTGGACTACTACATTAAGGTATTTTCCAATTTAGTTTATTTTAGTCTTCCCTATATCAAAATGATTATGCACTAATTTCAACAACAAAAAATATGAGTGATTTGTATGTCCAAACTTTCCAAAACAAATATGGAATATTACATAATTTTCATAATGAAGGAATAACTACACCCCTTTATCCGGTTTATGTGACACACCATGTAAACACTAAAATGATGTGCAAATTAAACACAGTGTAATACGTTACTTTTGACACAGGTGAAACTGAGAAGGGCGGTTAAACTGTTTTCACACCAAGGTGAGTTTAGACAAGACAGAGAAACGAGGCACAATGTAGATGTTAATTACACACGGCGTGCGCCTCAGGGGGCTCGAGCAGAGCTCTACTTGCAGAGTATGGTGTCACCATAGAGCTGAGGGGAAAGTGAAACGGATTATATTTTCCCATTTACAGTATCTGGCAGTTATCTTTACTCCCTCAGTCATAACTGCTCTTGAATTATTCTGGTTTTTGCATTAATGGAGTTAAGAATATCCAGAATTGTCTTTTAATTCCTCTGCATACAAATGAATCACAAGGATTCTGCTTATTGTAGAATATGCTTTTCAATAATATAGACATCAGTATTCAATGACTACCCAGTAAGCAAAATGAAAATACAAATGTTCCGCTCATTGATTCTATGGCACATATTCTCTATGAAGTAAACATATCACAATAATATCCAATTTGTAAGTCGCTCTGGATAAGAGCGTCTGCTAAATGACTTAAATGTAATGTAAAATGTAATATTTGTTTAATTCATGTAATATCCAATTGAAGATTGCAACATTGAGTATTTCTTATTGCACCCAAATGTCACATGCAATTGTTAGCTTTTTCAAAAGATCTAAAACGGCAGCGATGATATTCAAACTCTGACATACACACAGAATAAAACGACAGACCACTTCACCTACAATAACTTTCTCAGTAGCAGAAAGTTACAGAAACGTTTTTATGTTGTTATGACTGATAAGTCGCTCTGGATAAGAGCGTCTGCTAAATGACTTAAATGTAAATGTAAATGTTGTTGTTTACCTTAGTAGCTAAATGGCGCACAATTGGCCCAGAGCCGTCCGGGTTAGGGGTCAGGGTTTAGCCGGCAGGGATGTCCTTGTCCCATCGGGTACTAGTGACTCCTGTGGAAGGGCCGTGCGCAGTGCACGCTGACATGGTCGCCCTGTTCGCGGTGTTTCCTCCGACACATTGGTGCGACTGGCTTCCGGGTTAAGTGGTCAAGAAAGAGTGCAGCTTGGTTGGGTTGTTATTTGGAGGACGCGCGGCTCTCGACCTTCGCCTCTCCCGAGTCCGTACGGGAGTTGCAGCGATGAGACAAGACTGTAACTACCAATTGGACACCACGAATTTGGGGAGGCAAAGGGATAAAAAATGTAATACTTCAGTAGAGTACATTAAAGTAAAGGAGGGTAAAATAGAGTACATTACACTGTACTATACTCTACTGTACTGAACTATACTTTACTTTACTCTACTGTCCACTGTTGTGCTCTACTATATTGTGCTGTATTTTACTGTACTGTGCTATACTTTACTGTTATTCACTGTACTGTAATGTACTGTACTCTACTGTGTTCTAAGGTACTGTGCTGTCCAAACTTGTGAAACATAGATATCTATGTTTGGGCCAAATCAATGCCGGTCTGGACCAAATCTGAACTAGTTATAGACATCTATGCTTGGGCCAAATATACGCCAGTCTGGACCAAACATAGACGTCTATGATTGGTTCAGATCTGGTCTGGACCTGACCCAAAATTAACGTACGTGGAAGTTGTTCAAATCAATGCCTGTTTTGGCCGCACCAAAAACAAGAGCAGATGAAAGTTTATTGTCATGAATCCTGCCTCCAGGGCAAGATTCATGCCAATAAATGCCAACCTGCAAAAAAAGACGACAGGACAAAAAAAGACATCCAAGAGATGTCGGGCTGTGCTTAGTGGGTAAAGCATATTATTTCTAGGCTTTTCCCTGCTGAACTTTTGTATTTAATATTGCAGTTATGTTCATCTATTATTCGTACATAGGCTATACCTCTTCGCTGCAGTTAAAGTCATGGCCAGTCAAGAGTTGCCTATATAATTTCACACAATATTACTTATGAGCACACCAGCAACAGCGCCACCCTGTATTTATCTACACTGAACCAAAATATAAACGCAACATGTAAAGTGTCGGTCCCATGTTTCATGAGTTATAATAAAAGGTCCCAGAAATGTTCCATACGCACAAAAAAGCTTGTTTCTTTCAAATTTCGGCCACACATTTGTTTACTTTGCTGTTTGTGAGCATTTCTCTTTTGCAAAGATAATCCATTGACCTGACAGGTGTGGCATATCGAGAAGCTGATTAAACAGCATGATCATTACACAGGTGCACCTTGTGCTGGGGACAGTAAAAGGCAACACTAAAATGTGCAGTTTTGTCACACAGCACAATGCCACAGATGTCTCATGTTTCGAGGGAGCGTGCAATTGGCATGCTGACTGCAGGAATATCCACCAGAGCTGTTGCCAGAGAATTTCATGTTCATTTCTCGACAATAAACCACCTCCAACTTTGTTTTAGAGAATTTGGCAGTACGTCCAACCGGCCTCACAACCGTAGACAACATGTATGGTGTTGTGTGGGCGAGCAGTTTCCTGATGTCAACGTTGTGAACAGAGTGCCCCATGGTGGCGGTGGGGTTATAGTATTTGCAGGCATAACCTACGGATAATGAACACAATTGCATTTTATCGATGGCAATTTGATTGCACAGAGATACCGCTACGAGATCCTGAGGCCCATTGTCGTGCCATTCATCCACCACCATTACCTCATGTTTCAGCATGATAATGCACAGCCCCATGTCGCAAGGAGCTGTACACAATTCCTGGAAGCTGAAAATCTCCCAATTCTTCTTGGGCCTACATACTTACCAGATATATCACCGATTGAGCATGTTTGGGATGCTCTGGGTTGGCGTGTACAACAGCAGGTTCCAGTTCCCGCCAATATCCAGCAATTTCGCACAGCCATTGAACAGGAGTAGAACAACATTCCACAGGCCATAATCAACAGCCTGATCAACTCTATGCAAAGGAGATGTGTCACACTGCATGAGGCAAATGGTGGTCACACCAGATAATGACTGGTTTTCTGATCCACACCCCCCTACCTTTATTAAGGTATCTGTGACCAACAGATGCATGTCTGTATTCCCAGTCATGTGAAATCCATAGATTAGGGCCTAATGAATTGATTTGAATTGACTGATTTCCTCATATGAACTGTAACTCAGGAAAATCTTTGAAATTGTTGCATGGTGCGTTTATATTTTTGTTCAGTATATAATAGCACTCAGTCAATAAGGTGAAATACAAAATAATTCCTCTCAATCGCTCAATCTGTTCTTTTCCAGGTCCGAGTGCTCTCTTGCAAATAAAGCTTTAGCAGTATATCTGTCAGCGGAGGGACCACCCTACCTGGAGGGCTGTGGCCCCACAAAGGTAAGAGAGCACAGCATCAGACTCGGTCTCCATGGTCAGTACACACCTTTCAGAAAGACCTGTAGTATAGACACTGACAAGCTGTCATTTACCTGAAATTGGTAAGATGATTGTTGTGCTATGGGCTATGAATTTATAATATGGTTTCTTCAATGTATAGAGAGCTCAAACATCACACTGACAGGGCTTGTGTACATGGGGAGAAAACATGCTTCCTGATAACACCATGAGGACCAAGAGAGGGCATGAGAGGT
Organism: Oncorhynchus gorbuscha; assembly: GCF_021184085.1. Classification (NCBI taxonomy): domain Eukaryota; kingdom Metazoa; phylum Chordata; class Actinopteri; order Salmoniformes; family Salmonidae; genus Oncorhynchus; species Oncorhynchus gorbuscha. Next base: position 45,434,636 of record NC_060178.1, read on the forward strand.
GTGCTCCCTAGTGGTCATATTAAGCAATTACACCCTGGGTAGTAATTACTATGGTCTATGTATAGAATCATGTCATTGGCTTTGATACTCTGATTGGTTTGAGACGATCGAAATCGCTGATGAATTTGTCTTGTAAAATGCCTCCATTTTGACGTCAGCACAAACGACTTCCAGGGTTGGCATTTTCAGACTCAACGTATGGAGCGATCGATAGATCGGTGGAATTGTCTTATAGTTAAGAATAATGGATCAGGGGTTAATGATGAAATTATGCATATCACTAACTGCACGTTGATTAGATATGGATTATGATACAGGCTTATTTATTGGCCAGTAGAATAAAGGATAAACGTATAAACATAAACATTCATACATCCATTCTCTCATACTCTCATACTCGGCCCTCCCACACCAAATAGAGATGGCAGGTACCTGTGAAGGCCTTCCTTCACAATGAGTTGTCAGGCAAAAGCGTGAAGCCTCTTTAGAGGGTGGCATCTGTCCTCTCATGTATTCCTCTCGCTCTCTCTCTTTCGTTCTCCTTATCTCTATTTTTCTCTGCCCCCCCCCTCGCTCTCTCTTTCTGTCTCTCTCTCTCTCTCCCTCTTTTCCTGTCTATGTATTTCTTCTCAATCTTGAGACGTGGGGAAAACCTGTCGGAATTACAGTACTCAATTCGACATGATTTAGGAGACTGGTTGGAGTGAAATCCTGAACATGGTGGAGTCCTTGAGAACCCAGATGCCAAATGTTGGCTGTGGAACAAAGTGACCCTCATCAGCTCAGACATTTCCTCTAGCATTCTGGTCACACAGTCCCCTTCTCCCTTCTCCTTTCTCCCTTCTTCCTCAGTTTATCCCTCCATCCACTGGATTGTTTTAGGGGGGGGGAGAGAGAGAGAGTAGTGCCCCCTCCCTGCTTCGGTTAATCTGAAGAGATGGACTTTGACAGATCCCTCCATTCCTTCATTCGCCGTGCGAGTGCGTTCTTTCCTAGCCCCTGCCTTCCTCCCTACGACTGCTAGCTCTTTGTCAGTCTCGACTGAGAAAACACATCAAAAGAACACCAAAAGAAAACCTGGAAGTTAGCCTCAAGGTCAGAGAAGGCTCTACTTTTTTACTGCAGTGAAGTTTAAGGAGAATAAAAAATGCAGAAGAGGACGGTGTGTTTGACTTTCAAACTGAATCCTGAGCTTAATGTCAATCTGCTTTCAAAGGGCACGGAAAGAACCTGGCCTTTGTTAGCTTTACTTTTCACACGGTTTAACACCTTTCCCACCTTATCTAAGAGAAGAGACTCCAATAGGCAGCTAGTTATTAGTTTTGGACAGGGTTAGTCAAAGCTGTCTTAGATTACATTTTATTTTAGCCTTTAGTTGTCTTCAGCAAATTACTTTGCTAAAGTACTTTGGAAATTAATTTTTGTAAATTTTGTAAACTAGCGTAGGGCCCTTGAACTGACCATAGACCTGACAACCCAGTGATGCAGGGCTCTTTTCATGGTCACTGTGGTAGCATACAGAGCAGGAAGACACTAAAGGGAGGATGAGAGAGGAGGTGGCGGAGATGGAGAGCACAAGGGCCCAGATGGAGGGGCAGCCATCCAGTCAGCCAGCCTCCCTTCCCCAGCAGCCATCACAGTCAGGTACTAAGCATCACTCTGGCATATTCATGCAACCGGGTCTTCATGCCACGCTGCCTATGGAAACCCCCAATGCAGCACACTCTGTGAGCACATATGGCGCTGGGATTAAAGCACCGGAGGGGAGCCTATACCCTACCTTTTTACCAAAGACAACCCCAAGTAGAGCTGTGAAATGCTCTGTAGGCCCAGTGTGGAGGCATGGCACAGTGCCTGTGTGTGTGCACGCTGCGGAACAGGTCACGCCTGCCTGACGAGATGCCTGATGAGATGCTTGATGACCTAGAGAAAATCTCAGAGCCAGGAGTCTCTCCTCTCCAGTCCATTTGAGCTGGCACTTTACATTGTTTGATCATCATTCTTTCTTTCATTCTTTCTTTCTTTCTTTCATTCTTTCTTTATTTCTTTATTTCTTTCTTTCTTCATTTCTTTCTCTCTATCTCTCTCTTTCTCTGTCTCGTCTCTCTCTTGTTTCTCTCTCTCAGTCTTGCACGCTATCTTTCTCTCAATTTCTCTCTCTGCCCTCTGTTTTCCCATACAGTACTATGTCTGTTTCCTTCTCTCTTTCCCTATTGAAAATACACCATCGAGTTTGGGTTTAAGAGTTGCAGCCAGGTGAATGAAGGTTGAAAGGTGACTTACAGTGCACCATGTGGCCTGGACTCTGTCCAAAGGGCCTGTCTGTAATGAGATACTGTCTCAGGTGAGTGCTGTTCTAATGTTATGCTATTACTTACAGTATTGCATAACATTAGGTTGTACATGATTCATAATCAAGGCATATTGATATCCGATTAAGTGCAACCCATTCATCACATATCTGTCTATGGGTGGGGGGTGTTTTCATACAAAACACAGAGCAGCATGATTAGCGTGTGCTATTTAACATGTGACACCACAGACAGAGGAGAATCAGTGCAATAGCAGTCTCCCTCTCCAGGCTAGATGAGTTTGTTCTCTCAGTAAATGTGTTCGGTCCACATCTGCAATTATATCTTGCCCTGTACCCCATATATCTTTCACAGACGGGGAGGAGGGAGAGAGAGATGAGAGGAATGAGCAGTACACACACACACATGTACGTACACGCACACGCACACACACACACACACACACACACACACACACACACACACACACACACACACACACACACACACACACACACACACACACACACACACACACACACACACACACACACACACACACACACACACACACACACACACACACACACACACACACACACACACACACACACACACACACACACACACACAGCCAGTCTCTGAAGCTGTGTTTCTCAGCTCAGCGTAGCTATTGATTCCTGCCGTATTGGAGCTCAGGTTAATGAGAGGTGTTAAATAATGCAGATTAAGCTCTGCCTGCCTGCATGCTGTGTAGGTTGTGCACATACCAGTCTCTCTCTCTCTCGCTCTGTCTATCTTTTTCTCTCTCTCTCTCTCTTTCTTTCTTTCTTTCTTTCTTTCTTTCTTTCTTTCTTTCTTTCTTTCTTTCTTTCTTTCTTTCTTTCTTTCTTTCTTTCTTTCTTACTTTCTGTCTTTGTGATAAAACATCTTAGCAGCCATGGAAAGATACCTCCCAAAATCTCTGATCTCATTGTATTTCTGAAGCATCTACTTCTGGCAGTTGCAACTGAATCTGAGATAATTCTGCTGCTACATTTGTTATAATGAAAAGCTCATTCTACTCTAAACAGCCTCCGCTTCTTTCTCTCTTTCTGATAAATGTTCATCCTTTCCTTAAAGGGGCAATCTGCAGTTTGAACGACAACAAAGAGCTCACGAGGCCCCTGTTTTAGTAAACAGCAGAGGGATGGGGCCCGGAGAAATGTAAACACTCTTAAATGCATAGACAGAGCTATAGATACAAGGACTGACCGTCCATGATGTCAAAATGATAGTTTTAATCATGTTTTGAGGCTCTATAGTATTTGTCTACAATTACATTGTTTACAAATAAAGGAGTAAAACAAGCTTATATTGTTGGTTCTGATGGAGTATGACCGTTGAACTAAGCTCACGAGGCATTTATAAGTTTGATTCTTCAAGAATCAATGGGTACATATCATTCATTTAAAAGTCTAAACATGGATGTCACAATCGCAGATTGTCCCTTTAAAGCCTATGGGGCTGGATTTTCTCGATTTAGGTTGTCTGTTTTTTTTTATAGCAATGCTGGATCAAGCCTCAAGTTGGCCACACTATCTGACTCACATAGATTTCCTTGGAAAATAATTGCATCAAGTGTTATTTCAGGGCTGATATTTCAGGCCTAGGCTGAGTTGAGGCGTAGGGGACCCCCTCGACTCCAGCGTGTGTTATTTCAGGGCTGATATTTCAGGCCTAGGCTGAGTTGAGGCGTAGGGGACCCACACGACTCCAGCGTGTGTTATTTCAGGGCTGATATTTCAGGCCTAGGCTGAGTTGAGGCGTAGGGGACCCCCTCGACTCCAGCGTGTGTTATTTCAGGGCTGATATTTCAGGCCTAGGCTGAGTTGAGGCGTAGGGGACCCCCTCGACTCCAGCGTGTGTTATTTCAGGGCTGATATTTCAGGCCTAGGCTGAGTTGAGGCGTAGGGGACCCCCTCGACTCCAGCGTGTGTTATTTCAGGGCTGATATTTCAGGCCTAGGCTGAGTTGAGGCGTAGGGGACCCACACGACTCCAGCGTGTGTTATTTCAGGGCTGATATTTCAGGCCTAGGCTGAGTTGAGGCGGGGAGGGGACCCCTCGACTCCAGCGTGTGTTATTTCAGGGCTGATATTTCAGGCCTAGGCTGAGTTGAGGCGTAACTTGTTTCTTTGGGGACCCCCTCGACTACAGCGTGTGTTATTTCAGGGCTGATATTTCAGGCCTAGGCTGAGTTGAGGCGTAGGGACCCCCTCGACTCCAGCGTGTGTTATTTCAGGGCTGATATTTCAGGCCTAGGCTGAGTTGAGGCGTGAAAGGGGACCCACACGACTCCAGCGTGTGTTATTTATTTCAGGGCTGATATTTCAAGCCTAGGCTGAGTTGAGGCGTAGGGGACCCCCTCGACTCCAGCGTGTGTTATTTCAGGGCTGATATTTCAGGCCTAGGCTGAGTTGAGGCGTAGGGGACCCCCTCGACTACAGCGTGTGTTATTTCAGGGCTGATATTTCAGGCCTAGGCTGAGTTGAGGCGTAGGGGACCCCCACGACTCCAGCGTGTGTTATTTCAGGGCTGATATTTCAGGCCCAGGCTGAGTTGAGGCGTAGGGGACCCCCTCGACTCCAGCGTGTGTTATTTCAGGGCTGATATTTCAGGCCTAGGCTGAGTTGAGGCGTAGGGGACCCCCTCGACTCCAGCGTGGGTCTGACAGAGCAGATAGAGGCGGTGCTTTGCATTGCAAAACACATCATTATGACTTCATGTGACTATCCTGCTGTGTCTGGCTGCACCAGGGAGCTGGATTAAATGGGTTTTAATGTAATTTTATTCAGATGAGATGCAAATAAAGATAAAGATTATTGCAGCACTGCGCATGCCGACGGACGCACGGGAGGAAGGATTTCCCCAGACAATTATGTTCAGTGAGAGAGTTTTGATATTTGTTTATAGGCTGTTAGAAAGCTTTTACGACTAGACAATTAGTGAATGCATGAACAATCTGCCTGTCTTTAATTTGACAAGAACCAGGAATAGACACTGGAGACCGAATGGAGATGAGCAAATGCTAATTGTAACTTGTTTCTTTGACTAGTGCATTTGATCGTCCGCCCGGGCCTGCATCCAGTACTCTGTGGTCGGTGCTGTGTTGGGTACAGAGTTCTGTATAGGCTTCGCTACATTGCTGTTCACTCACTCTCACTCTGGTGCTCCTGGTTGAAAGGTTCAGTAACTGACGGTGGGACAGCTGGCCAGACGGCGAACAGTCTGGTGGTGTGTTGAAACCTCTTTTTGTGCTCAGTTTTATTAGGCAAAGTCCTGTGTTTCCTCATTTAGTTATAACACCCCGCTCATTTCTCTCTCTCTCACACACACACGCGGTGTGATTGCGCATTACAAAGAAATGTGCCTGCCGTTCACAACAGTCATGAGTTACATTAACTTAGGCTGCAGTGACTACTGATACCGAATCTTGTCCTATGCTTAGGCTACTCATGTCATTAGGAATTGTATTTTATTGTTAGCCCGCATAGATGCATGCAATGATTTATTATAAATGTGATTATTTTATATATTGGTCAGCACACCCTACTCAAAACAACTTCCCCCAGCTGTAGCTAGAGAGGCAGTAACCACTATTATAGCCAACTAATCGTGGATTTCCTATTCTTTGATACATTTGGCTTAACTGCTCATACCAAGCAACAGAAGGTTTGTGGAAAGGTACAAATAACAGTTAGTGGACTCATTTTATGAATGATCGCACACTGAAACTAAAATAGATTGGGGGCTAGCTAGTGAGGCTTTCATTTGATCTCCCAATTAGTTAAGCCGAAGCTGGGTTTTCCAAGTCGTTCGGTGCTCTCTAGCTCATGCCGGCGAGCAAGCAAAACAAATGTCTCTGCAGCGGACCTGTGTGACGTCACACACCCAAGAAGGATCAACCAATAAACCAACGTAACTCATCAATTTGAATGACTTTGATGCCAGCTATCCGACAAAAAGGAAATTTCGCCTACAGTGTCTCAACTCCCCACCGCTCTTCACAGCTAAAAAAAAACAAGTGCAACTTGGCAGGATTCTGTGTGTGTGAACCGGTCCAGAGAGAGACATAGTAGTACAAGATCTAGAGAGAGAGAGAGAGAGAGAGAGAATTAACAAAGAGAGAGAGAGAGAGAGCAGCTCAGAGCCAGAGAGAGAGAGAGAGAGAGAGAGAGAGAGAGAGAGATCAAAGAGTCCACAGAGAGAGAGAGAGAGAGAGAGAGAGAGACAGAGAGACAGAGAGACAGAGAGACAGAGAGACAGAGAGAGAGAGAGGTTCTAAGACACAGATAATTGAGAGAAATCCGCTGAAAGTTGCTGTAGCAGTAACTCTTTAATTGAAAAAAAGAGAAGTAAGAAATAGGTGACCGCATGATATGTACTATAAGTTGCAGAGTGGCTGGATACTGAAATGCATCTTAAATATTACAGAGAAAAGCAAAACAAAGCAACCTGGCATTAAACCTTAATGTAGACCAGCATCCTCTCCATCTTGCCACCCACAGTGGTATCAGACAGACAGAGATGCTCTTACCTTGCTTTTGCTGTTTTTCCCCACATGCTGGGGACATCACTCTGGTTCTACCTCTCTACCCAGCAAGACATCTCTCCTCTCCAGGTCAACGCACAGACCATTCATAACATCATTCATACCATTTTTTCATATTTTTTTTATAGCGTAGACCTGTTTATTTCTGCAACAACAAACTCACTCGTCATCACAAATTGTAAGCAAAGCTAGTTACAGTTTCTCCTAAACACAGAATTGGCATCGGAAAAGACGGTGGGCTATCAGTTGATCATTGACGTCAGTTACAAGCAGACAGATTAGACTATCAAAGAGCATTCCTTGCATCATTCCGGATCCGTTTTAGTGTTGTTTTGTTGCCCCTACCACCCCCTGCCCTAGTTGGAGGACTTGATGGAAAACATAAAAATTCAATATACAGTGGGGTAAAAAAGTATTTAGTCAGCCACCAATTGTGCAAGTTCTCCCACTTAAAAAGATGAGAGAGGCATGTAATTTTCATCATAGGTACACTTCAACTATGACAGACAAAATGAGAAGGAAAAAAATCCAGAAAATCACATTGTAGGATTATTTATGAATTTATTTGCAAATTATGGTGGAAAATAAGTGTTTGGTCTTTGTTATCCTTAAGCCATTTTGCCACAACTTTGGAAGTTTGCTTGAGGTCATTGTCCATTTGGAAGACCCATTTGCGAACCAAGCATTAACATCCTGACTGATGTCTTGAGATGTTGCTTCAATATATGCACATAATTTTCTCTCCTCATGATGCCATCTATTTTGTGGAGTGCACCAGTCCCTCCTGCAGCAAAGCACCACCACAACATGATACTGCCATCCACGTGATTCACGTTTGGGATGGTGTTCTTCAGCTTGCAAGGGACTCCCTTTTTACTCCAAACATAATGATGGTCATAATGGCCAAACAGGCCAAACAGTTCAATTTTTGTTTCATCAGACCAGAGGAAATTTCTCCAAAAAGTACAATCTTTGTCCCCATGTGCAGTTGCAAACTGTAGTCAGGCTTTTTTATAGCGGTTTCTTCCTTGCTGAGCGGCCTTTCAGGTTATGTCGATATAGAACTCGTTTTACTGTGGATATAGATACTTTTGTACCTGTTTCCTCCAGCATCTTCACAAATCCTTTGCTGTTGTTCTGGGATTGATTTGCACTTTTCGCACCTAAGTACGTTAATCTCTAGGAGACAGAACGCGTCCCCTTCCTGAGCGGTATGACGGCTGCGTGGTCCCATGGTGTTTATACTTGCATACTATTGTTTGTACAGATGAATGTGGTACCTTCAGGCGTTTGTAAATTGCTCCCAAGGATGAACCAGACTTGTGGAGGTCTACAATTATATTTCTGAGGTCTTGGGTGATTTCTTTTAATTTTCCCATGATATCATGCAAAGAGGCACTGCATTTGAAGGTAGGCCTTGAATTACATCCACAGATACACCTCCACTTGACTCAAATGATGTCAATTAGCCTATCAGAAGCTTCTAAAGCCATGACATAATTTTCTGGAATTTTCCAAGATGTTTAAAGTCACAGTCAACTTTGTGTATGTAAACTTCTGACCCACTGGAATTGTGATACAGTGAATTGTAATTGAAATAAACAATGTAAACAATTGTTGGAAAAATTACTTGTGTCATGCAGTAAGTAGATGTCCTAACCGACTTGCCAAAACTATAGTTTGTTAACAAGAAATTTGTGGAGTGGTTGAAAAACAAGTTTTAATGACTGCAACATAAGTGTATGTAAACTTCCAACTTCAACTGTACATACAGTGCATTGGGAAAGTACTCAGAGCCCTTGACTTTTTCAACATTTTGTTATGTTACAGCCTTATTCTAAAATTGATTAGATGAATCGAGCAATTGGGGGTGAAGAGCCCGATGGTCACTCTGATAAAGCTCCAGAGTTACTCTGTGGAGATGGGAGAACCTTCCAGAAGGACTACCATCTCTGCAGACCTCAATCAATCAGGCCTTTATGGTAGAGTGGCCAGATGGAAGCCAAGACACATGACTGCCCACTTGGAGATTGCCAAAAGGCACCTAAAAGACTCTTAGAGCATGAGAAACAAGATTCTCTGGTCTGATGAAACCAAGATTGAACTCTTTGGCCTGAATGCCAAGCGTCATGTCTAGGGGAAACCACCATCCCTACGGTGAAGCATGGTGGTGGCAGCATCATGCTGTGGGGATGTTTTTCATCGGTAGGGACTGGGAGACTAGCCAGGATCGAGAGAAAGTTCAACAGAGCAAAGTACAGAGAGATCCTTGATGAAAACCTGCTCCGGGTACCAATATATCCTCCAAATACCGGCTTTGACGGCATTATCACTTTTATACAACAAGTTACCAACATATTGAAATAATGATTGACATATTTGAATTAAAAACTTTATTTTGATACATTCATTCATACTATTTCATCCTTCCACAATATAAAGTCCGACACAAATCTAGGGTTGCTACCCAAGACGGCTGGTCATTCGTTCTATCAGATTGGTTGCCAGAGACGCGACCCAGTCATTCCGTCTTTTTGTTTGGTATCTATGGAAGTGATATTACAGATTTTTATTTGTAATAAATTTCCACATTTTTTTCTAAAGTCATCTTTTTGCTTTGTCATTATTGTGTGTAGATTGGGGGGGGAAACAATTTAATCAACTTTAGAATAAGGCTGGAACATAATAAACTGTGGAGAAAGTCAAGGGGTCTGAATACTTTACAAATGTGCTGTATATTGGCAGGGGTGCCTATATATCCTCCAAATACCGGCTTCGACGACATTATCACTTTTATACTACGGGTAACCGACATATTTAAATAATGATTGACCTATTTTAATAAAAAACGTTATTTTTGATTCATTTATTCAGTAGGCACCGACAGAGATGGTTGCCTGGCTTCGAGTCCTTAGGAAACTATACAGTGTTTTGTTTGTTATGTAGTATTTCTTACATTGTTACCCCAGGAAATCTTAAGTCTTATTACATACAGTCGTGGCCAAAAGTTTTGAGAATCACACAATTATTAATTTCCACAAAGTTTGCTGCTTCATTGTCTTTAGATAATTTTGTCAGATGTTACTATGGAATACTGAAGTATAATTGCAAGCATTTCATAATTGTCAAAAGATTTTATTGACAATTACATGAAGTTGATGCAAAGAGTTAATATTTTCAGTGTTGACCCTTCTTTTTCAAGACCTCTGCAATCCACCCTGGCATGCTGTCAATTAACTTCTGGGCCACATCCTGACTGATGGCAGCCCATTCTTGCATAATCAATGCTTGGTGTTTGTCAGAATTCGGCTTTTGTTTGTCCACCTGCCTCTTCAGGATTGACCACAAGTTCTCAATGGGATTAAGGTCTGGGGAGTTTCCTGGCCATGGACCCAAAATATCAAATAACCCCCCCCCCCCCTAGGAAGAAGTAAACAATCTGCCACCCCTAACTCTCCGCCGCGACTGTAAATAGTATCATGTGTCTATAAAATTGTACACCTCTGCATAACTTTGTATCCATTGTATTTGATACTGAAAATTTTAATTAAATATAATCAATAAATAATAATACATTTAAATTGACCAGCAACATTAACTCAGGAGCACAATATATGAAACACTTTGACCTATAAAACAAAAATGAATAAAACAATTTGTGCTTATTTTTTAAAATCAAAATGAGGAAGTCAGGATTAATGACTACAATGAGCACGTTTTGCAGAGCACAGCTTTTCGAAGCATGATACTGCAACTCTCAGCTCCTGCTCAATGTTTAGCTGGGACCTGTACTTGGTCTTCAGTGCAGCAACAGCAGAGAAGCCAGTCTCACAAAGATAAGATGTTGCAAAAGGAAGAAGAATGCCCATGGCCCTCTGCCCTAAGAGTGGATACTGCTTCTCTACACTCAGCCAGAATTCACTCAGTGTCTGTGATCTGAACCTCAGTCTCAATGTGGAGTCAGACGTCATATCAATGAACTGGTCCTCCTCTGCAGAGCTGAAACTAGCTGGAGTTGGTGCATTGAAAGGATCTCACCCAGTCATATTGGGAACTGTTTTCAGGAAAGTACTTTTATTTTTGCAGCCCTTGCGTCATCCAGCATGACAGAGACCAGGTCTAATGCTGCAGGCAGTATCAGCTCCTCTGCTATGGAGTGGGGTTTTTGCACTGAGCAATTTGGTATGCCACCTTATATGATGCTAACAGTGCTCGTTGGTTTACTGAAGTAGCATTCACAAAGCGGGACGATTGTTGGCAATATTTTGCACGTTTTCGCTGAAAAAAACTCAAGCGGCTTATCAGCGTGGTTGGGGTGTAATGTCTTTAAGTGACACCTTAATTTATTTGGCTTCATGCTGTCCACTGCCAACATTTTTAGACACAGGAAACATACCGGTCTTTCCTCGTCCCCCACCGTAGTCACAGTGAAGCCAAGCGCTACATACGCTTCGTCATATTTCCTCGTCTTAGTCTCTGTCCGCCTTTCTTTTCATCCCTGTTAAATATTTTTTCCATGGTGTCTCTTAAGGGTTTGTTATCTGCACTTCATATCTCCTGCTCTGTGCTGTGTGCTCTTGTTCGGTGCAAAAAAAATCTACTCCCTGCGTCAAAAAAAAGCATGTTCCCCGGGGTCACACGCGCCCCCACTGGCATCGCTCCGAGCCCCCCCAAGGGGGCGCGCCCCACTATTTGAGAAGGACTGCCTTATGGTAAGGTGCGCCATCGTGCTGGAAAAGGCATTGTTCGTGACCAAACTGTTCCTGGATGGTTGGGAGAAGTTGCTCTCGGAGGATGTGTTGGTACCATTCTGTATTCATGGCTGTGTTCTTACGCAAAATTGTGAGTGAGCCCACTCCCTTGGCTGAGAAGCAACCCCACACATGAATGATCTCCGGATATTTTACTGTTGGTATGACACAGGACTGATGGTAGCGCTCACCTTGTCTGCTCCGGACAACATTTTTTCAGGATGCCCCAAAAAAATTGGAAAGGGGATTCATCAGAGAAAATGACTTTAACCCAGTCCTCAGCAGTCCAATCCCTGTACCTTTTGCAGAATATCAGTCTGTCCCTGATGTTTTTCCTGGAGAGAATTGGCTTTTTTGCTAACCTTCTTGACACCAGGCCATCCTCCAAAAGTCTTTGTCTCACTGTGCGTGCAGATGCACTCACACCTGCCTGCTGCCATTCATGAGCAAGCTCTGTACTTGTGGTGATCCCGCAGCTGAATCAACTTTAGGAGACGGTCCTGGTACTTGCTGGACTTTCTTGGGTGCCCTGAAGCCTTCTACACAACAATTGAACTGCTCTCCTTGAACTTCTTGATGATCCGATAAATGGTTGACTTACTGGCAGCAATATCCTTGCCTGTGAAGCCCTTTTTCCAAATCAATGATGAACCCAAGTGTTTCCTTGCAGGTAACCATGGTTGACAGAGGAAGAACAATGATTCCAAGCACCACCCTCCTTTTGAAGCTTCCAGTTTGTTATTCGAACTCAATCAGCATGATGGAGTGATCTCCAGCCTTGTCCTCGTCAACACTCACACCTGTGTTAACGAGAGAATCACTGCCATGATGTTAGCTGGTCCTTTTGTGGCAGGGTTGAAATTCAGTGGAAATGTTTTGGGGGGATTCTGTTCATTTGCATGGCAAAGGGGGACTTTGCAGTTAATTGCAATTCATCTGATCACTCTTCATAACATTCTGGAGTATATGCAAATTGCCATCATACAAACTGAGGCAGCAGACATTGTGAAAATTAATATTTGTGTCATTCTCAAAAGTTTGGGCCACGACTGTACAGCCAGGAAGAACTATAGGATATAAGACCGACGTCAACTTACCAACATTACGACCAGGAATACGACTTTCTCAAAGCGGATCCTCTGTTTGGACACCCAGGACAATGGACCTAATCCCAGAAGCCGACCCAAAACAACGGCGCCGCAGAATGGGCAGACGGAGCAGCCTCCTGGTCAGGCTCCGTAGACGTGCACATCGCCCACCACTCCCGAGTATACTACTAGTCAATGTCCAGTCTCTTAACAACAATGTATAGTAGATGAAATTTGAGCAAGGGTTGCCTTCCAGAGAGACATCAGAGATTGTAACGTTCTCTGTTTCACGGAAACATGGCTCTCTCAGGATGTGTTGTAGGAATCGGTTCAGCCACCGGGCTTCTCCATGCATCGCGCCGCCAGAGATAAACTCCTCTCTGGGAAGAGGAAGGGCGGGTGTGTATGCTTCATGATTAACGACTCATGGTGTAATCATAACATACAGGAACTCAAATCCTTCTGCATTTACATTACATTTAAATCATTTAGCAGACGCTCTTATCCAGAGCGACTTACAAATTGGTGCATTCACCTTATGACATCCAGTAGAACAGTCACTTTACAATAGTGCATCTAAATTTTAAAGGGGGGGGGTGAGAAGGATTACTTATCCTATCCTAGGTATTCCTTAAAGAGGTGGGGTTTCAGGTGTCTCCGGAAGGTGGTGATTGACTCCGCTGTCCTGGCGTCGTGAGGGAGTTTGTTCCACCATTGGGGGGCCAGAGCAGCGAACAGTTTTGACTGGGCTGAGCGGGAACTGTACTTCCTCAGTGGTAGGGAGGCGAGCAGGCCAGAGGTGGATGAACGCAGTGCCCTTGTTTGGGTGTAGGGCCTGATCAGAGCCTGGAGGTACTGAGGTGCCGTTCCCCTCACAGCTCCGTAGGCAAGCACCATGGTCTTGTAGCGGATGCGAGCTTCAACTGGAAGCCAGTGGAGAGAGCGGAGGAGCGGGGTGACGTGAGAGAACTTGGGAAGGTTGTTGAACACCAGACGGGCTGCGGCGTTCTGGATGAGTTGTAGGGGTTTAATGGCACAGGCAGGGAGTCCAGCCAACAGCGAGTTGCAGTAATCCAGACGGGAGATGACAAGTGCCTGGATTAGGACCTGCGCCGCTTCCTGTGTGAGGCAGGGTCGTACTCTGCGGATGTTGTAGAGCATGAACCTACAGGAACGGGCCACCGCCTTGACGTTAGTTGAGAACGACAGGGTGTTGTGCAGGATCACGCCAAGGTTCTTAGCGCTCTGGGAGGAGGACACAATGGAGTTGTCAACCGTGATGGCGAGATCATGGAACGGGCAGTCCTTCCCCGGGAGGAAGAGCAGCTCCGTCTTGCCGAGGTTCAGCTTGAGGTGGTGATCCGTCATCCACACTGATATGTCTGCCAGACATGCAGAGATGCGATTCGCCACCTGGTCATCAGAAGGGGAAAGGAGAAGATTAATTGTGTGTCGTCTGCATAGCAATGATAGGAGAGACCATGTGAGGTTATGACAGAGCCAAGTGACTTGGTGTATAGCGAGAATAGGAGAGGGCCTAGAACAGAGCCCTGGGGGACACCAGTGGTGAGAGCGCGTGGTGAGGAGACAGATTCTCGCCACGCCACCTGGTAGGAGCGACCTGTCAGGTAGGACGCAATCCAAGCGTGGGCCGCGCCGGAGATGCCCAACTCGGAGAGGGTGGAGAGGAGGATCTGATGGTTCACAGTATCGAAGGCAGCCGATAGGTCTAGAAGGATGAGAGCAGAGGAGAGAGAGTTAGCTTTAGCAGTGCGGAGCGCCTCCGTGATACAGAGAAGAGCAGTCTCAGTTGAATGACTAGTCTTGAAACCTGACTGATTTGGATCAAGAAGGTCATTCAGAGAGAGATAGCGGGAGAGCTGGCCAAGGACGGCACGTTCAAGAGTTTTGGAGAGAAAAGAAAGAAGGGATACTGGTCTGTAGTTGTTGACATCGGAGGGATCGAGTGTAGGTTTTTTCAGAAGGGGTGCAACTCTCGCTCTCTTGAAGACGGAAGGGACGTAGCCAGCGGTCAGGGATGAGTTGATGAGCGAGGTGAGGTAAGGGAGAAGGTCTCCGGAAATGGTCTGGAGAAGAGAGGAGGGGATAGGGTCAAGCGGGCAGGTTGTTGGGCGGCCGGCCGTCACAAGACGCGAGATTTCATCTGGAGAGAGAGGGGAGAAAGAGGTCAGAGCACAGGGTAGGGCAGTGTGAGCAGAACCAGCGGTACCGTTTGACTTAGCAAACGAGGATCGGATGTCGTCGACCTTCTTTTCAAAATGGTTGACGAAGTCATCTGCAGAGAGGGAGGAGGGGGGGGAGGGGGAGGAGGATTCAGGAGGGAGGAGAAGGTGGCAAAGAGCTTCCTAGGGTTAGAGGCAGATGCTTGGAATTTAGAGTGGTAGAAAATGGCTTTAGCAGCAGAGACAGAGGAGGAAAATGTAGAGAGGAGGGAGTGAAAGGATGCCAGGTCCGCAGGGAGGCGAGTTTTCCTCCATTTCCGCTCGGCTGCCCGGAGCCCTGTTCTGTGAGCTCGCAATGAGTCGTCGAGCCACGGGGCGGGAAGGGAGGACCGAGCCGGCCTGGAGGATAGGGGACATAGAGAGTCAAAGGATGCAGAAAGGGAGGAGAGGAGGGTTGAGGAGGCAGAATCAGGAGATAGGTTGGAGAAGGTTTGAGCAGAGGGAAGAGATGATAGGATGGAAGAGGAGAGAGTAGCGGGGGAGAGAGAGCGAAGGTTGGGACGGCGCGATACCATCCGAGTAGGGGCAGTGTGGGAAGTGTTGGATGAGAGCGAGAGGGAAAAGGATACAGGGTAGTGGTCGGAGACTTGGAGCGGAGTTGCAATGAGGTTAGTGGAAGAACAGCATCTAGTAAAGATGAGGTCGAGCGTATTGCCTGCCTTGTGAGTAGGGGGGGAAGGTGAGAGGGTGAGGTCAAAAGAGGAGAGGAGTGGAAAGAAGGAGGCAGAGAGGAATGAGTCAAAGGTAGACGTGGGGAGGTTAAAGTCGCCCAGCACTGTGAGAGGTGAGCCGTCCTCAGGAAAGGAGCTTAATCAAGGCATCAAGCTAATTGATGAACTCTCCGAGGGAACCTGGAGGGCGATAAATGATAAGGATGTTAAGCTTGAAAGGGCTGGTAACTGTGACAGCATGGAATTCAAAGGAGGCGATAGACAGATGGGTAAGGGGAGAAAGAGAGAATGACCACTTGGGAGAGATGAGGATCCCGGTGCCACCACCCCGCTGACCAGAAGCTCTCGGGGTGTGCGAGAACACGTGGGCGGACGAAGAGAGAGCAGTAGGAGTAGCAGTGTTGTCTGTGGTGATCCATGTTTCCGTCAGTGCCAAGAAGTCGAGGGACTGGAGGGAGGCATAGGCTGAGATGAACTCTGCCTTGTTGGCCGCAGATCGGCAGTTCCAGAGGCTACCGGAGACCTGGAACTCCACGTGGGTCGTGCGCGCTGGGACCACCAGATTAGGGTGGCCGCGGCCACGCGGTGTGGAGCGTTTGTATGGTCTGTGCAGAGAGGAGAGAACAGGGATAGACAGACACATAGTTGACAGGCTACAGAAGAGGCTACGCTAATGCAAAGGAGATTGGAATGACAAGTGGACTACACGTCTCGAATGTTCAGGAAGTTAAGCTTACGTAGCAAGAGTCTTATTGACTAAAATGATTAAAATGATACAGTACTGCTGAAGTAGGCTAGCTGGCAGTGGCTGCGTTGTTGACACTACACTAATCAAGTCGTTCCGTTGAGTGTAATAGTTTCTGCAGTGCTGCTATTCGGGGGCTAGCTGGCTAGCTAGCAGTGTTGTTTACGTTACGTTGCGTTAAAAGAACGACAATAGCTGGCTAGCTAACCTAGAAAATCGCTCTAGACTACACAATTATCTTTGATACTTGTGTAGCTAGCTACAATCAAATAAATCAAACCGTTGTACTGTAATGAAATGAAATGAAAATGTGATACTACCTGTGAATGCGACCGGGTTGTTGAGTCTATTCGGTAGACGTTGGCTAGCTGTCGGCTAGCTGTTGGCTAGCTGTTGGCTAGCTAGCAGAGTCTCCTACGTTAAGGACGACAAATAGCTGGCTAGCTAACCTCGACCTAGAACTCCTTACAATCAAATGCCGGCCATGTTATCTCCCAAGATAATTCTTGTCAGTTATTGTCACAGCTGTGTATATTCCCCCTCAAGCAAACAAACAACACAACAAGATGGCCCATAAGGAACATCACTGGACTCTATGTAAACAGGAAACCATATATCCTGAGGCTGCATTTATTGTAGCTGGGAATTTTAACAAAGCAAATTTGAGAACAAGGCTACCTAAATTCTATCACCATATTGATTGCACTATGCGCGGGTGTAATACACTCGATCACTTCTATTCTAACTTCCGCGATGCATACAAAGCCCTCCACCGCCCTCCCTTCAGCAAATCTTACTAGAACCATTCAAAGCTGTTCTGACCAATCAGAATCCACGCTTCACGATTGTTTTGATCACGCGGACTGGGATATGTTTTTGGTCAGCCTCAGATAACAACATCGATCTATACGCTGACTCTGTAAGTGAGTTTATAAAGACTTGCATTGGAGATGTTGTACCGATTGTGACAATTAAAGCCTCCTCTAACCAGAAACCGTGGATGGATGGCGGCATTCGCGCAAAACTGAAATTGAGAACCATCGCCTTTAACCATGCAAAGAGGTCTGGGAATATAGCTGAATATAAACAGTGTGGTTATTCCCTCCGCAAGGCAATCAAACAATCAAAATGCCGGTACAGGGACAAAGTGGAGTCGAAATTCAACGGCACAGACACGAGACGAATGTGGCAGGGTCTACAGGAAATCATGGACTACAAAAAGAAAACCAGCCACGTCACAGACACCGACGTCAAGCTTCCAGACAAACTAAACACCTTCTATGCCCGCTTTGAGGATAATACGGTGCCACCGTCATGGCCCACTAACAAGGACTGTTTCCACCCCCCCCTTCTCCGTGGTCGACATGAGTAAAACATTTCAACATGTTAACCCTTGCAAGGCTGCTGGCCCAGACAGCTAAATGACGACCACCTTGTAGCACACATTTCTGTCATCATGAAGTGCTTTGAGAGACAAGTCTAGGATCACCTCCACCTTACCGGCCACCCTAGACCCACTTCAGTTTGCATACTGCCCCAACAGGTCCACAGACGATGCAATCGCCATCACACTGCACACTGCCCTGTCCCATCTGGACTACACCTCAGCATTCAACACCATAGTACCCTCCAAGCTCATCATCAAGCTAGAGGTCCTGGGTCTCAACCCCGCCCTGTGCAACCCCGGTCCTGGACTTTCTGACTGGCCGCCCCCAGGTGGTGAATGTAGGAAACAACACCTCCACCTCGCTGATCCTCAACACAGGGGCCCCAAAAGGGTGCGTACTCAGCCCCCTCCTGTACTCCCTGTTCACCCACGACTGCGTGGCCATGCACGCCTCCAACTCAATCATCAAGTTTGAAGACGAGACAACAGTAGTGGACTTGATTACCAACAACGTTGAGACAGCCTACAGGGAGGAGGTGAGGGCACTCAGAGTGTGGTGTCAGTAAATCAACCTCTCACTCAACGTCAACAAAACAAAGGAGATGATTGTGGACTTCAGGAAACAGCAGAGGGAGCACCCCCATATCCACATTGAAGGGACAGCAATGGAGAAGGTGGAAAGTTTTCAGTTCCTCGGCTTACACATCACAGACAAACTGAAATGGCGCAATAGCGCCTCTTCAATCTTAGGAGGCTGAAGAAATTTGGCTTTTCAACTAAAACCCTGACAAATTTTTACAGATGCACAACTGAGATCATCCTGTTGGGCTGTATCACAGCCTGGTATGTCAACTGCACCGCCCTCAACCGCAAGCCTCTCCAGAGGGTGGTGCGGTTAGCACAACGCATCACTGGGGGCAACTACATGCCTTCCATGACACCTACAGCACCCGATGTCACAGGAAGGCCAAAAAGATCATCAAGGACAACAACCACCCGAACCACTGCCTGTTCACACCGTTCCCATCCAAAAGGCGAGGTCAGTACAGGTGCATCAAAGCTGGGACCGAGAGACTGAAAAACAGCTTCTATCTCAAGGCTATCAACCTGCTAAACAGCAATCACTAACTCAGGTAGGTAGGTAGGCTACTGCCTGCATTGAGACCCAATGACTGCCCACTTTAATAAATGGATCAGTAGGCACTTTAAACAAGGCAACTTTAAATAATGCCACTTTAATAATGTTTACATAGCTTACATTACTCAAATCATATGTATATACTGTATTTTATACCATATATTGCACCTTGCCTATGCCGCTCGGCCATCGCTCATCCATATACTTACATGTACATATTCTCATTCACACCCTTTAGATATGTGTGTATTAGGTAGTTGTTGGGAAATTGTTAGATTACTTGTTAGATGTTACTGCACTGTCGGAACTACAAGCACAAGCATTTCGCTACACTCGCATTAACATCTGTTAACCAATAACATTTTATTTCATTTCATCCTTCCACAAGATATAGTCCTGACCCAAATTTAGGGTTGCTACCCAAGCCGACGGATCGTTCGTTCTATCAGATTGGTTGCCAGGGATGGGACCCGTTCCGTCTTTTTGTTTGGTATCTATGGAAGTGAAAACATTTTTCTTAAAGCCTCTTTTTGTTTTGTCATTATTGTGTCATTATTGTGTGTAGATTTAAAAAGTGAAAAAACTATTTAATCGATTTTATAATATGGTTGTAAAGTATTCAGGAAACTAACCCGATTCAGGAAACTAGGCGTATGTCACAAGTCACGACTTCACAGGAGAGGCTTTTGAAGGTGAAACAATATTTTTTCTCAAAATGCGTTTTTTAGGCCTCCCGGGTGGCACAGTGGTTAAGGGCGCTGTACTGCAGCGCCAGCTGTGCCACCAGAGACTCTGGGTTCGCGCCCAGGCTCTGTCGTATCCGGCCACGACCGGGAGGCCCGTGGGGCGACGCACAATTGGCCTAGCGTCGTCCGGGTTAGGGAGGGTTTGGCCGGTAGGGAAATCCTTGTCTCATCGCGCACCAGCGACTCCTGTGGTCTAGCCAAGGTTGCCAGGTGCACAGTGTTTCCTCTGACACATTGGTGGAGCTGGCTTCCGGGATGGATGGCGCTGTGTTAAGAAGCAGTGCGGCTTGGTTGGGTTGTGTATCGGAGGACGCATGACTTTCAACCTTTGTCTCTCCCGAGCCCGTACGGTTGCAGCGATGAGACAAGATAGTAGCTACTAAACAATTGGATACCACGAAATTGGGGAGAAAAAGGGGTAAAAAAATAAAATTTAAAAAGACGTGTTTTTTCGTATAACTGCCTTCTTGAACATGTGAACTCTCATGTGCCTTAATGTCAAACTTGTATGCTATATGTAAATACGAATAAACATGTAAAGTTAGGAGCCTAGTTGGTTTAGCCACATAGAAAGCCAGCAACCTTCCTGCTAGCCATGATTGGCTGAGATAATGAGTGGGCTGGACATGCCGAGAGATGAGTTCGGATAAGTGTTGCATCTTGTGTCTATAAAATGAGCTGCTTGTAATGCATAGATAATCCTTTCTACTGCAGTTATTTCGAAATATATAATGTTAGACATGGAGAACTGCAAATATGTTGCTACTGATTTCAAAAACATTGCTGCCCTGAATTTATCAGGCGCTATGGACAAAGGTCAGAGGGAAAAGTTGTGATGGACTACTTTCTGGAGGACGATCGTGCCATGAGGACTCTCTCTGAATCAGACGATGAGGAAATCCCTGATTTAGCTAAAAACATTTTAATTGAAGAAGACATTGGAGAGTGTTCTGATGACAGTGATGGAGAATAAACGGCGACAATCAACAGTGTTGTTTTCACGGAATAAGTTGACGGAGTTTTGAAATCGGTGGAATGTCTGGTAGAGATGGTTCTCAATCAGAGGCAGGTGTTAGTCATTGTCTCTGATTGGGAACCATATTTAGGTAGCCTGGGTTTCACTGTGTGTTTGTGGGTGATTGATCCTGTCTCTGTGTTTTGCACCAGATGAGACTGTTTTAGGTTTTTCGCACGTTTGTTGTTTTTGTTAGTTATCTCATGTGTAGGTTCTTTATAAATTAAAGAAAATGAATAACAACCACGCTGCATTTTGGTCCGCTTCTCCTTCACCACAGGAAAACCCTTACAAAAAGGGGTTGCAGTCTGCCGTGAAGCTTTCATCAAGATTTCATCATGTCAGGATGAGCCTGCAGGAAGGGTACCACATAAGGGAGGAGGATGTCTTCCCTCTAACGCACAGACCATGACGGACTCTCCACCTCCAAATCGATCCCGCTCCAGAGTACAGGCCTCGGTGTAACGCTCATTCCTTCGACGATAAATGTAAATCCGACCATCACCCCTGGTGAGACAAAACCGCGACTCATCAGTGAAGAGCACTTTTTGCCAGTCCTGTCTGGTCCAGCGACGGTGGGTTTGTGCCCATAGGCGACGTTGTTGCCAGTGATGTCTGGTGAGGACCTGCCTTACAACAGGCTTACAAGCCCTCAGTCCAGCCTCTCTCAGCCTATTGCGGACAGTCTGAGCACTGATGGAGGGATTGTGCATTCCTGGTGTAACTCGGGCAGTTGTTGTTGCCATCCTGTATCTGTCCCACAGGTGTGATGTTTGGATGTACCGATCCTGTACAGGTGTTGTTACACGTGGTCTTTCTCTGTGAGGAAGATCATCTGCCTGTCCTGTCTCCCTGTAGCACTGTCTTAGGCGTCTCACAGTACGGACATTATAATCTATTTCCCTGGCCACATCTGCAGTCCTCATTGCCTCCTTGCAGCATGCCTAAGGCACGTTCAAGCAGATGAGCAGGGACGCTGGGCATCTTTCTTTTGGTGTTTTTCAGAGTCAGTAGAAAGGCCTCTTTAGTGTCCTTTGTTTTCATAACTGTGACCTTAATAGCCTGCCGTCTGTAAGCTGTTAGCTGTTCCACAGGTGCATGTTCATTCATTGTTTATGGTTCATTGTTTTCCATGCTTTTTCAGTGTTTAAACTCTTTACAATGAAGATCTGTGAAGTTATTTGAATTTTTATGAATTATCTTTGAAAGACAGGGTCCTGATAAAGGGACGTTTCGTTTTTTGCTGTTTATACTTATACTTTAGCTAGCTATGACAATCAGTTTGTGTTGCTAGTTAAATCTTGCTGTTAGCTAGCCAGCTGCAGTTTGAAGGCTTGCTTGCTAACGTTACTTTATGGATTGGGATTTTAGTACATTTTTTAGCTAGCTAACATTAATGTTACATGTCTAAACAAAATACCCCAAGTTAAAGCTTGCTGCTAGCTAGCTTAAGTTAGCAGATGTTAGATTGCTGGCTTGCTAGCTAACATTAACTTACATGTATGAAGTGTGTGTAACGTTAGTATCTGGAATTTCTTTTAGCGTCAGTAGAACACACCTGACTCTCCTCCACCAGTCATACAAGGAGAATGGTCTAATGCCTCCCATCAAAAAGAGAGCTATCCCAAGCTTGCACAGGTTACAACTGAAGCATGAGGACTTGCTGCGAGTGGTGAACTTCATCAACAACTACACAGAGGAAATTGCTGCCCCACATCTCAAGCACTAAGCCGAGGACAGACTTGTGCTGGCAGTGCCAGAGGAACAACTATCAGGTCTTCAGATCTGCCAGAATCTGTTAGTTTTTTTCGATTGCTAAACGACAGTGGGCACAACTGGAGTCACATGTGCAAAACTCTAACTACAGTCTGCACTACCAACAGTCACCTGAGCTAAACAGTTCACATCACCTGCAAAACTCATTCCGAGCAACACAACTCTTAACACATGGCTCAAAACACGCTCAGTGCAGCCAAACACTATGCACAACCCTCACTGAGATAACACACACTGTCACTCAGAACACACTGAGAGTAAAAACACTAGCATCAAACACCAATACAGAAAATACAAACTTTTCATCTTTACAGTTTGAACAATTTCAGTGACTTCATACAAAGTAATATTTTCTTCAAAGAAAAGAGTGACATTCTTTCACATGATTTATTAACATTTTTAGAACATAACAATTCTTTAAGGTAAATGAAAATGAGCAGTTTGCTTCAATAGTCTGTAGTAATTTAAGGAATTACAGTAATGAGAAAAAAGGTAGAAACTAAAAGTACATACTGTAATTCAAACAAATAATTGAGGGGCTAATCCTGCCTCTCTCTAGCATCAGGCCACAGGTTTTCTTCAACATCACATCTAATGTTTTCTCATGCCATGCACCTGGGGAAGAACCTTCTGGAGTGCCTTATCCATCCCTGGCAGTCCTCTGGACTCGTGTCCTCACATCCGGCACGCATGGCTTCCAAAAGAGACATTTGGTCATGTGTGTGGTGACCAAACACTTTCCACCTTCAGGCAGAGAAAAACTCCTCTATTGGGTTGAGGAAGGGTGAATATGCAGGCAGGTACAAAACCATAAATCTGTGATGTGCTGCAAACCAATCTGCGACAGCTGCAGAGTGGTGAAAAGCAACGTTATTGCAAACTATGAAAAAACTTGGGGGTTTCTTACTGGCTCCTCCTGTTCTGCTGGCACTAGCTGAGCATAGAGCTGTTCTAGGAAAGCTATAAGCCTTTCTGTGTTGTATGGCCAATGAGTGGTGTGTTGAGAAGCAAACCATCATTGGCCATTGCAGCACACATGGTGATATTTCCCCCCCTTTGGCCTGGAACCTCCACAGTGGCCCTTTGGCCTGGAACCTCCACAGTGGCCATTTGGCCTGGAACCTCCACAGTGGCCCTTTGGCCTGGAACCTCCACAGTGGCCCTTTGGCCTGGAACCTCCACAGTGGCCCTTTGGCCTGGAACCTCCACAGTGGCCCTTTGGCCTGGAACCTCCACAGTGGCCCTTTGGCCTGGAACCTCCACAGTGGCCCTTTGACCTATAACATTCCTTCCTCTGCGCCGTGTTTTGGCAAGGTTAAATCCAGCTTCATCGATAAATACAAATGAATGTGGTCTTTCCAGTGCTTCCACCTCCATTACTCTCTGAAAAACAGTAAGTGCCCAGTTTTACTGTAGAAATGCTAGTGTTTTTTTACTGTAAATATTTTGTATAGCTGTGTACGTAACCTCAGACGTCTTACCTGGACATATTGGTATCTTTGCTCTTTTACCCGGTCACTGTTTCTCTCGAACGGTACAGTGTATAACTGTTTCATTGTAACTTGGTGTTTCTTTAGGACTCGAGCAATAGTTGTTGTGCTGACAGAATTAACATTTTCAAATATATCATTATCAGCCAGCACTCTATCTTGAATCTCCCGCAGTTTTATTGCATTGTTGACAACAACCAGGTCAACAATAGCATTTTCCTGCACATCTGAAAATATTTTTCCTCTTCCCCCTGTTGGGGGCAGCCTTTGGGTCCTGTTGTAAAAATATATTTTACAGTCAAACTTACTGTAATATATATCTGTGTAAATATTCTATAATTGCAATACAAAATAGATTCCTGTAATGTTTTCATTTACTGTAAGGATGTAACTCTCACCTGTTTGCATGATGGAAAATTCGCATTACAGATGCCACTGTGGATCTTTGCAGATTGGGTTGCACCCTCAACCCTGCCTCTCTCAATGAGAGACCATGGTCACGACATGGTCTATAAGTGTAGCCCTTATTTCATCTGAAATAACAGCTCTTTGTCTTCTTTGTCTTCCTCTACACATCCGCCCTCTCCCTGCCACCCTTCTCCCTCCACGAACCCATCTTCCTTGTTCCATTTCCAAAATGAGTCTTTCTGAGCTCTACCTATATATACTGTAATATGTGTGTGTGTGTTCACTAACAAGTCTAAAACAAGACACCTGCTTAGCCTTTCAGCTGAAATTGCAATCAGCAGTGTTTGAAAGGCACAAGGCTGAAATCTATTCCGTTTTGAATGTGTGGTTCACAGTTTTGACAGCAGTGTGTTAGCATTTGAACAAAGTGCTGTAAATCCACAGTGTTGTGCAGGTTGTGGTTAAAGTCATGGGATACGTGTGTAGAGTTTTGAAAACTGTGTTCAAGCAATGAAAAACGAACTAGAGTTTGGTCCACATGAACTGCTGCTGTGCAGACTGTAGTTAGTTTTGCACTTGTGACTCCAGTTGTGTCCACTGTCGTTTAGCAATCGAAAAAAACTGTAAGTCAGCCAAGTTGAAGAAGCAAGAGCAGCATCTCTGCTTGTTCAGAGTGAGCAGTCTGTCTACCAGAAGATGCTGGCTATATATATATATATATATATATATATATATATATATAGGGGAGGCAGGCAAATACATTTCACTGAGAGGTGTAGAGACAGATTGACAGGGATGAGACTATTCATTGTAATTTATCCTTTGTTGTTTTCAGGTGCACTATCCTTCTGACCCTATGCAGCCAGGTCCAATCTATTTTTTAACTCCTCACAAGTGTGTCTTGTTAGTATTTGTATTTTGTATTTGTATTTATTATGGATCCCCATTAGCTTCTGCCAAAGCAGTATCTACTCTTCCGGGGGTCCAGCAAAATTAAGCCAGTTTTTACAATTTTAAAAACATTACAATACATTCACATATTTCACAACACACTGTGTGCTCTCGGGCACCTACTCCACCACTACCACACATCTACAGTACTAAATCCATGTGTGTGTGTGTGTGTGTGTGTTGTGTGTGTGTGTGTTTGTGTGCCAATGTTTGTGTTGCTTCACAGTCCCTGCTGTTCCATTATCTGTTTTTTAATCTAATTTTACTGCTGGTATGAGTAACTTGATGTGTAATAGAGTTCCATGTAGTCATGGCTCTCTGTAGTACTGTGTGCTTCCCATAGTCTGTTCTGGACTTGGGGACTGTGAAGAGACTTCTTGTGGCATGTCTTGAGGTGTATGCATGGGTGTCCGAGCTGTGTGCCAGTATTTTAGACAGGCAGCTCGGTGCACTCAACATGTCAATACCTCTCATAAATAAAAGTGGCGATGAAGTCAATCTCTCCTTCACTTTCAGCCAGGAGAGTTTGACATGCATATTATTAATATTAGCTCTCTGTGTACATCCAAGGGCCAGCCGTGCTGCCCTGTTCTGAGCCAATTGCAAATTTCCTAAGTCCTTTTTTGTGGCACCTGACCACTGACCACATGACTGAACAGTAGTCAAGGTGCGACAAAACTAGGGCCTGTAGGACCTGCCTTGTTGATAGTGTTGTTAAGAAGGCAGAGCATCGTTTTATTGTAGAAAGACTTCTCCCCATCTTTGCTACTATTGCATCAATATGTTTTGACCATGACAGTTTACAATCTAAGGTTACTCCAAGCAGTTTAGTCATCTCAACTTTCTCAATTCACACATTAATTTATTACAACATTTAGGGTTTAGTGAGTGTTTTGTTCCAAATACAATGCTTTACGTTTTAGAAAAGTTTAGGGCTAACTTATTCCTTGCCACCCACTCTGAAACTAACTGCAGCTCTTTGTTGAGTGTTGCAGTCATCTCAGTCGCTGTAGTAGCTGACGTGTATAGCGTTGAGTCATTCGCATACATAGACACTCTGGCTTTACTCAAAGTTAGTGGCATGTTGTTAGTAAACATTTTAAAAATCAAGGGGCCTAAACAGCTACCCTGGGTAATTCCTAATTCTAACTGGATTATATTTGAGAGGCTTCCATTTAAGAACACCCTCTGTGTTCCGTTAGACAAGTAACTCTTTATGTCATGCCCTGATCTGTTTCATCTGTTCCTGTTATTGTCTCCAACCCCCTCCGGGTGTCACTTATTTTCCCCAGTGTATTTATCCCTGTGTTTCCTGTTTCTCTGTGCCAGTTCGTCTTGTATGTTTAGTCAAATCAACCAGCGTGTTTTTCCCATACTCCTTTTGCTATTCTCCTTTTTCTAGTCCTCCCGGTTTTGAACCTTGCCTGTTTCTGGACTCTGTATCCGCCTGACTGACCATTCTGCCTGCCTTGCCACTCTGTACCTCCTGGACTCGAATCTGGTTTTGATCTTTTTGCCTGTCCATGACCATTCTCTTGCCTACCCCTTAGGATTATTACTCATTGTAATACTCCAACCATCTGCCTCCTGTGTTTGTATCTGGGTCTCGCCTTGGGCCTTGATACTTTATCCACATTATATCCGGGGGTGTAAAGCTATAACACAAGTTAAAGCCATAACACAAGTTTTTCCAGCAGCAGATTTTGATGGATAATGTCAAAAGCTGCACTGAAGTCTAACAAGACAGCCCCCACAGTCATTTTATCATCAATTTCTCTCAGCCAATCATCAGTTATTTGTGTAAGTGCTGTGCTTGTTGGGTGTTCTTCCCTATAAGCATGCTGAAATTCTGTTGTCAATTTGTTTACTGTGAAATAACATTGTATCTGGTCAAAGAAGTTCCCAGAAGTTTACTAAGGGTTGGTAACAGGCTGATTGGTTGCCTATTTGAGCCAGTAAAGGGGGCTTTACTATTCTTGGGCAGCAGAATGACTTTACCTTCCCTCCAGGCCTGAGGGCACACACTCTCTAGTTGGCTTAAATGGAAGATGTGACAAATAGGAGTGGCAATATCGTCTGCTATTATTCTCAGTCATTTTCCATCCAGATTGTCAGACCCCGGTGGCTTGTCATAGTTGATAGACAACCATTTTTTTCACCTCTTCCACACTGACTTTATGGAATTCAAATGTACAATTCTTGTCTTTCATAATTTGGTCTGATATACTTAGATGTGTAGTGTCAGCGTTTGTTGTTGGCATGTCATCCCTAAGTTTGCTTACCTTGCCAATGAAAAAGTGATTAAAGTAGTTTGTAATATCAGTGGGCTTTCTGATGAATGAGCCATCTGATTCAATGAATGACGGAGCCGAGTTGGCTTTTTTTCCCCAAAATGTAATTTAAGGTGCCCCAAAGCTTTTTACTATCATTCTTTATATAATTTATATTTGTTTCATAGTGTAGTTTATTTTGATTTAGTTTAGTTACATGATTTATTAATTTGCAGTACGTTTGCCAATCAGTTGGTGTAATGCCCGGGGTGTAGTAGAGGAAGAAGTCAGGCGCAGGAAACAGAGAGAAACATTACTCTCGGGGTGATAACCGGAGGTCAGGCTGACCGAGATCCCCAGATGCTCCATGAACGCCCTCCATACCCGGGACAAGAACTGGGGACCCCGATCAGAGACGATGTCCTCCGGCACCCCGTAGTGCCGGAAGATGTGGGCGAATAACGCCTCCGCAGTCTGTAGGGCTGTAGGGAGACCGGGCAACGGGAGGAGACGGCAGGATTGATCCACAACCACCAAAACCGTAGTGTTCCCCTGAGACGGGGGAAGATCGGTCAGGAAATCCACTGATAAGTGAGACCATGGCCTTTGTGGAACGGGGAGGGGGTGTAACTTTCCTCTAGGAAGGTGCCTAGGAGCCTTACTCTGAGCGCACACCGAACAGGAAGAGACATATACCCTAACGTCCCTAGCCAAAGTGGGCCACCAATACTTCCCCAGGAGGCCCCCTACTGTCCTCGCCACCCCAGGATGACCCGAGGAGGGTAGGTTGTGAGCCTACCGAATCAGTTGGTCCCGAACACCAAGCAGCACGTACTTATGCCCAGCCGAACACCGAGGAGGCGCAGGCTCCGCCCGTAACGCCCGCTCGATGTCCGAGTCCACCTCCCATACCACTGGTGCCATCAGCCTCGAGTCTGGAAGGATGGTAGTAGGCTCGGTGGACCGCTCCTCCGTGTCATAAAGACGGGACAGTATGTCAGCCTTTACGTTCAGGGAGGTCTAGTAAACCTGAATAGGGTAAAGAACATGACCCACCTTGCCTGATGTGGATTCAGTCCTCCTCCGTCCAGATGAGAAAGGGTGCTTAGCCCCCTCAAGCCAGTGTCTCCACACCCTCAGGGCCTTGACCACCGCTAACAACTCCCGGGCCCCCACATCATAGTTACGCTCCACCGGACTGAGCTTCCTCGATAAGAAAGCACAGGGGCAGAGTTTTGGTGGCGTACCCGAGCGCTGTGATAGCACGGCACCCACCCCAGCCTCGGACACGTCCACCTCCACTATGAATGCTAGAGAGGGGTCCAGGTGTGCCAACGCGGTGCATCCGTGAACAGCGCCTTCAACCTATTGAAGGCTCTGTCCGCCTCTGCCGACCACCCCACTTCAGCAGTGAGGTAATGGGGGCCGCTACCTGGCCAAAACCCCGGATAAACCTCCAGTAGTAATTGGCTAACCCCAAAAATCGCTGCACCTTTTTCACCGTGGTAGGAGTCGGCCAATTACGCACAGCCTTAATGCGGTCACACTACATCACCACCCCCGAGGTGGAAATGCGATAACCCAGGAAGGAGACTGCTAGTTTGGAGAACACACACTTCTCAGCCTTGACGTATAGGTCATGCTCCAGCAGTCTGCCAAGCACCTTGTGTACCAGAGACACATGCGCGGCGCGGGTGGCGGAATAGATCAGAATATCATCGATATAGACAACCACGTCCTGCCCATGCAGGTCCCTGAGAATCTCCTCTACAAAGGATTGAAAGACCGCATGACAAGGTACTCATAGTGGCCCAATGTGGTACTCAACGCTGTTTTCCACTCGTCTCCATCCCGAATACGCACCAGACTATACGCGCTCCTGAAATCCAGTTTTGTGAAAAACTGTGCTCCGTGAAATGATTCCACCGACGTAGCGATGAGAGGTAGTGGGTAACTAAACCCCACTGTGATGGCATTTAGACCTCTATAATCAATGCACGGACGCAGACATCCCTCCTTTTTCTTCACAAAAAAGAAACTTGAGGAGATGGGTGAGATGGAGGGCCGAATGTACCCCTGTCCCAGAGATTCCGTGACATATGTCTCCATAGCACACGTCTCCTCCGTGGGCAATGGGTACATGTGACTCTTGGGAAGCGCAGCGTTTCTATCACGAGATCTATCGTGAGATCTATCGCACAATCCCCATCCCCGTTCGATGAGGTGGTAATTTAGTCGCTCTCTTTTTACTGAAAGCGATTGCCAAATCAGCATATTCAGGGGGGATGCGCACCGTGGAAACATGATCTGGACTCTCCACCGACGTGGCACCAATGGAAATTCCCAGACACCTTCCAGAACACTCCTCTGACCACCCCTGGAGAACCCCCTGTCTGCACGAAATCTTAGGATTGTGACAAGCCAGTCAGGGATCCCCAGCACCACTGGAAACGCAGGCGAATCGATAATGAAAAGACTAATTCGCTCCCTATGATTCCCATGTCCAGTGGAACCGTGGCCTCCCTGACCAACCCTGACCCTAATGGCTGGCTATCTAGGGAGTTCACAGGGAAGGGAGAATCTATCGGCACGAGCGGCACAGCCAGCTTGATGGCGAGTCCGCGATCCATAAAGTACCCAGCTGCACCTGAATCGACTAGCACCTTATGCTGGGAAGAGGGGAAAAATCAAGGAAAAAAATCAAGACACACATGTGACCAACAGGGGGTTCTGGGTGAGTTTGGTGCTGACTCACCTGGGGTGACCGAGAAGCGTTCCACCTGCCATCTCGACTCCCAGACGGGCCCCCCCCCAGACAAATTCCCCAAAACACGGGGAACTAAACATTCCAGAAAATACACACATACATGGACAACCGTGACCTACAGTCGTGCACAAAATGTACACAGAGAATAATCCCGCACACCCAGTAGGCGGGCTGGCTGAATAATAAAGCCCCACCATTAAACCTAACTAAACACAGGTGTAACTTATAAACAGACAAGGGGAGAAAAAAGGATCAGTGGCAGCTAGTAGGCCGGTGACGACGACCGCCGAGCGCCACCCGAACAGGAAGGGGAGCTACCTTCGGTAGGAGTCGTGACAGTTGGGCTGCCAGACTTAATTGCCATACCTTTTGCCTCATCCCTTTCAACCACACCATTTTTTCAATTCCTCATCAATCCAAAGGGATTTAACATTCTGCTGTGAAGGAAGACCACAACAAGTCAAATACTTGATTGATGAAGGCGTGGTCATCCAGCAAAGACAGCAGAGCAGTCATCAGCTACATGCACCATGAATTGATGTTGTCCAAGGTTGTAATGTATTTTTTGTGTTATTTCTTGTTTAACAGCTTCGATGCTCCGGAGCCTAGTGTTGTCGCCAAGGAGCGTTCGGACTCAGTCGGGACCAGGTTTCAGCTGCTGCACAATGCTGACATCCTTCCTCCCATAGATGGTCTGCCTGTACAAGAACCACCTGGACTGGACACAGCTAGACAAACTTATCTTTTTGAGAAGATCAGAGAGTTTTGCGACGAAGAGGCTATGTCCTGCATCAAAGTCAACAGAACAGAATCAGGCTCTCCGAATATAAATTCCCTTGCTCATACATGGTTCGGACGCGGACGAGTCATCAGCACTACCTGCAATGCCTCGATTCAAATGACTCTCACCTAACACACACACACACATACACACACACACACACCATACGTTGCTGCTACTATATTTTTTCCTGCTGCTCAGCCACTTTACTCCTGATTGTATGCATACAACTACCTCGGCTATCACTATCGTTATTGATATTGTTTATGAACATACTGTATATTTTATTTATATTGACACCATCTATTTCTGATATTGCTATTATGCAAGTAACCTTTGGCTGTACCGTTTACACCTTCTGTAGAGACCCATTGTAATGAATTTCCACTTCTTCTTCCGAAGAGGAGAGGCGAAACGGATCAGAGGACCAATACGCGGCGTGGTAAGTGTCCATGGTTCTTTTTAATACGTTAAGGTACACATGAACAACTGACTACAAAAAACAAGAAATGTGAAAACTCAAAACAGTCCTATCTGGTGCAAAGACAGAGACAGGAACAATCACCCACAAACACACAGTGAAACCCAGGCTACCTAAGTATGATTCTCAATCAGAGACAACTAATGACACCTGCCTCTGATTGAGAACCATACTAGGCCGAAACATAGAAATACCCAAATCATAGAAAAACAAACATAGACTGCCCACCCAACTCACGCCCTGACCATACTAACTAAATACAAAACACAGGAAATAAAGGTCAAAACGTGACACCCATCCACTTAGCAAAATATTGATATATAAAAATTAATATTGACATTTGTGGTCGTAACATGATTTTGTGACATACCACACAGACTCACTAAACACAAATGCATTGTTTGTAAATGATGTCTGAGTGTTGGAGTGTGCCCCTGGCTATCGTCAATAAATAAATAAAATAATAACACCAGGGCCATCTGGTTTAAGCGATTTTAAGTTATTTATACTTTTACTTTTCATACTTGGCAAGTGGCAAGAAAAAGTATGTGAACCCTTTGGAATACCAGGATTTCTGCATAAATTGGTCATAAAATTTGATCTGATCTTCATCTAGGTCTCAACAGACAAACACAGTCTGCTTAAACTGATAACATGCAAACAATTATACCTTTTCATGTCTTTATTGAACACACCGTGTCAACATTCACAGTGCAGGGTGGAATTTGAATTTGAATTTAATAACTGGTTGACCCTCCTTTGGCAGCAATAACCTCCAACAAATGTTTTCTGTAGTTGTGGATCAGACCTGCACAATGGTCAGGTGAAATTATGGACCATTCCTCTTTACAAAACTGTTTCAAACTCTTGGGATGTCTGGTGTGAACTGCTCTCTTGAGGTCATACCACAGCATCTCAATCGGGTTGAGATCAAGGACTCTGACTGGGCCACTCCAGAAGGCATTTTCTTCTGTTGAAGCCATTCTGTTGTTGATTTACTTCTGTGTTTTGGGTCGTTGTCCTGTTGCATCACCCAACTTCTATTGAGTTTCATTTGGCAGACAGATAGCCTAACATTATTCTGCAAAATGTCTTGATAAACTTGAGAATTCCTTTTTCCGGCGATGATAGCAAGCTGTCCAGGCCATGAGACAGTAAAGCAGCCCCAAACATGACGCTCCCTCCACCATACTTTACAGTTAGGATGAGGTTTTGATGTTGTGCCTTTTCTCTCCACACGTAGTGTTGTGTGTTCCTTCCAAACAACTCAACTGTAGTTTCATCTGTCTACAGAATATTTTGCCTGTAGCGCTATGGAACATCCAGGTGCACTTTTGCAAAATGTTTTTTTTCCCCATTGTTCCTCAAAAATGCAGTGTGCTGTATGAAATGCCATTTTGTAGCTCTGAGTCTCTACTTTTTCCCCAATGTAAAAAACCCAATTACAAATTTTGCTACATAAGACCAAATCCAGGTGGTGAGTCACTAATGTGCAGAAAGTCAAGGGGTCTGAATACTTTCCAAATGCGCTCTATACTGGCACGGGTGACAATATATCCAAATACCAGCTTCAATGGCATTATCACGTTTATACTACGGGTTACCAACATATTCAAATAATGTTTGATATATTTTCATTTAAAAAAATCGAAAATTAATTAAAAATTAAATTAAACATTTTGATTAATTCATTCATATTATTTAATTCTTCCACAAGATATAGTGCCAGCACAAATCTAGGGTTGCTACCTAAGCCGGCTGGTCGTTCATTCTATGAGTTTGGTTGCTATACTGGCTGGCAACGTTCTTATCCCTTGATTGCTAGCTAGCAAACTACGGCTAACTTACAGTCACGTCAAAAATGGAAGCCAGAATAACAGCAAAGTAGCTGCATTTGTGTTTGTTTAAGCTGTTTAGTAGTGAAATTTATTTGGATATATCCATAACAGATCAAGTTTATAAATTGCTTGGCTGGGCTGATGAGACAGTGGATTACGCAGTCAGATGAATCAGAGTAAATAGGCATTTTAAAGTCATAGATTTAGCCAGTGGTAACTTGTGGAATAGACACCGGCTGGAATGCGGTTTTAACCAATCAGCATTCAGGATTAGATGAGAAATAATTAATAAATAATTTTGGGGGGAAATTAAAAGGGAGCTTTGGAGTCTGAAAGGACAAAGGGGCATGTGCACTGCACAGGCAGAGCCTTATCTGTGCATGTGTCTGCTCCCTCTCCTCTTCTCCTCCCCCTTCCCCTCCTCCTCTCCTCACCCTATGGCGGAGAGGGATGACCCTCAGGCACGTCAGCCTCTCCATCTACCCTTAATCTGGAGAAATTGACTGGGTTACAGAGGCAGCTGTGGCCCTTTGATGGTGCCTGGTGGCTAAGACACTTAACTCTCCTGTTTCCACCATTACGACTGACACAGTGGGGTGTCATCATTAGAAGGACTGTGTGACCCACCTGCCTTCCTGAAAACTCAGATTACTGTTGTCACACTAAGAAGGACCCCAGAGTATTTCTGAGTCTGTTCTCAGAACTCTTTATCTTCAATGTGGAAACTGTGTGGATAGACAAGGAGAGATATAAGTGCTGTTGGGAAGATAGGAAAGCTCTGCCAATAGGTCACAATAATTCTCCACAAGATACTGTTTGACAGTGTTTGTATTTTTCAAGTAAAGATGCGTGTGGATTGAAGCATTGCCGGTGATGACTGGTTTAATGGTCGGTTTTTGAGTGGAGCTCCTCTAGACACTGGTGTTTGTGGTGGCTGCCGAGCACTCTCTCCTCTGTCAGGACTGCCTCTCTTCACGTGAGCTGCCCATCACTCTCTTTCTACCTTTCCTTCTTCCTCTGACTATGTCTTCCTTCCATGATACTCTCTTCCTCCTTTTATACAGATGTCACTGTTGCGTTACTCGTCACTCCTTCACCCAAGTTTACACGTGTACCTCTCTGTGTTGACGTGCCTGTCAGCTCTCCTTACCGAGTGTGTGCGTCTGTGTGTGTGTGTGTGCGTGTGAACATGCGTGCATGCATGCTTGTAAAACTGCCTCATTCAGCCTCAGAGATGGATGGAAAGAAAGAGGGAGAGAATGAGAAAGAGAGAGAGAGAAAAATCCCTGGTTCATAGTACACTCAGAGCCCAGGGAAAACCACAGGCAGTTTGATCTTCCTTTGAAAATATGTTGCCACTGATGTCTGATAAGATATGCCTGCGTGGTACCACACACTTCCTTGTCTTTGTGGTCATCCAATCAGTCCTGTTCTTCAGCTACATCGTTTACAAAGGCCAACAACAAGCAGCAGGAAAGGATATCATGACAATATGCAAATGAGGGTCTGTTCATTTTGCTTGTCTCTCTCGCTTTCATTGTGCTTGTCTCTCTATTCTTCTCCTATCTGGCCTCCCTCCCTTCGACATCTGCAGCAGAGCCTGTGTCCATCTCTCCAGCCAGTAATATGAACAAGTAATAAATGGGTTCACGGCCTGGTCCTAGTGTGCATTGTATCGGACATGTCCTATTCCTAATATCTCTCTCTCTCTCTCTCTCTCTCTCTCTCTCTCTCTCTCTCTCTCTCTCTCTCTCTCTCTCTCTCTCTCTCTCTCTCTCTCTCTCTCTCTCTCTCTCCTCTCTCTCTCTCTCTCTCTCTCTCTCTCTCTCTCTCTCTCTCTCTCTCTCTCTCTCTCTCTCTCTCTCTCTCTCTCTCTCTCTCTCTCTCTCTCTCATTCTCATCCTGGAGAGGACAGCATAACTTATTTAACATACACATAAAAAAATGACACAGGGTAAATGTTTACTCTCATTGAGGATTTGCTTGAAAAATGATATGAAATGTGGAAACTTGAACCACAAACTGAGAACTTGGACATAGGCTTTAGTGTTGCGTCAGTGTTGTTTTCCCTCAGGGGTAAAGAGAACTCATTCTGCATTTTGAAAACAGAATATTTTCTTATCAGCATTGCTACATCCGAGCAGTTGGGTTGCAATAATGTATTTATTTGTTTAGTGTCTTGTTTTGAATTTGATTTGATACACTTTTATATATCCGGGCAAAACAACGGAGACCAGGGTCTCATTTAGAATAGTGCCCTGAGGACGGCAATACAACCACTTCAAAATAAATACAAAATCAAATGAACTACAAATGACAGAATCAAGACGACAGCTTCAAACACCACAAATACAATTATTTACATTAAATCCAAACAGTTGCAATTCTCATTAAATTCATTCAACAAGTCTGGTACGTACTAGTGGAACCTCAAGAGTTAACCTTCCCTGTGAACAGGTTTGGTGTCTCACATTTTGGATTTGAACAATACATTGAGATTAGATCGGCAGCTTGTGTCGTAGAGCTTTGTAAACCAAAAGGGAAGTGATCTATGGGACTTTAATGAGGACCAGTCAATCTTTTGACGCGGGATGCAATGAAGCGTATTAAAACCGTCACCTGTGATAAAGCGAAGGGCGCTATGGTAGACGGCATCCAGAGGTTTAAGAGTAGTGGCCGCTGCGTTCCGATAAATGGTGTCACCATAGTGAAGCACTGTGAGGAAAGTTGACTGTGCAATCTGCGTCCCTGCTGTTTCCAGAAGAGGCATGATTTATGTCTATAAAAGAAGCCCACTTGAAATCTCAGCTTCTTAATGAACTCCTCCGTAGGTCTTTTTAAACGTCAACTTATTGTCGATCCAAAAGCTCAGACGTTTATAAGTAGGAGCCTGCTCAATGAAAGAACGGCGCTTCTACAGTATAAAAATATGCCAAAATATGCATCGTGCTTGCAATTAAGGCACTAAAGTAAAACTGCATGAAATGTGGCAAAGAAATTAACTTCATGTCCTGAATACAAAGTGTGATGTTTGGGGCAAACACAACACATCACTGAGTAGCACTTTTCATGTTTTCAAGCATGGTGGTGGCTGCACCATGTTATGGGTATGCTTGTCATTGGCAAGGACTATGGAGTTTCCCAGGATAAAAATAAACAGAACAGAGCTAAGCACAGGCAAAATCCAAGAGGAAACGTTGATTCAGTCTGCTTTCCAACAGACACTGGGAGACAAATTCACCTTTCAGTAGGATAATAACCTAAGGCACAAGGCCAAATATACACTGGAGTTGCTTGTGTCTAAGGGGCCTAGTTACAGTATTTAATTAAATCGGCTTGAAAATCTATGGCAAGACTTGAAAATGGCTGTCTAGCAATCATCAATAACCAATTGAGATTTATATTGCACAATCAATGTGTGCAAAGCTCTTAGAGAAAACTCCCAGAAAGACTCACTGCTGTAATCGCTGCCCAAAGGTGATTATAACATGTATTGACTCAGGAGTGTGAATACTTATGTAAATGAGATATTTCTGTATTTTATTTTCAATAAATTTGCTACAATTTCTAAAAACATGTTTTTACTGTCATTATTGGTATTATGTGTAGATGGGTGAGAATTTTTTGACTTAACCTCTTATGGCTGCAGGGGCAGTATTGAGTAGCTTGGATGAAAAGGTGCCCATTGTAAACAGCCAGCTCCTCAGTCTCAGTTGCTAATATATGCATATTATTATTAGTATTGGATAGAAAACACTCTAAAGTTTCCAAAACTGTCAAAATATTGTCTGTGAGTATAACAGAACTGATATTGCAGGCGAAACCCTGAGGAAATCAAACCAGGAAGTGGCTTCTATTTTGAAGTCCATGTTCCATAGCCTCCCTTTGCTACATTTAAAGGGATATCCACAAAGTTCCTTTTCCTATCGCTTCCTCAAGGTGTCAACAGTTTTCAGACATAGTTTCAGGCTTTTATTTTGAAAAATTAGCCAGAAAGATAACATCGCATCAAGTGGTCGCATTAGTTTTTCTCGCGCAACAGAGTTTGGACAGCCATTGTTATTCCCTCTCCTACTGATAAAGACATTTGCGGTTGATATATTATTGATTATATATTTTAAAAACAACCTGAGGGTTGATTATAAAAACCGTTTGACATGTTTCTGTGGACATTACGGATATTATTTGGAATTTGTCTGCGTTGTCGTGACCGCTCTTTCCTGTGGATATCTGAATATAATGCGCCAAACAAACGGAGCTATTTTGGATATAAAAATAATCTTTATGGAACAAAATGAACATTTATTGTGTAACTGGGAGTCTCGTGAGTAAAAACATCCGAAGATCATCAAAGGTAAACAATTACTTTGATTGCTTTTCTGATTTTCGTGAACAAGCTACTTGATGCTAAGTGTACATCATGTTTTGTCGAGCGATCGATACATTTACACAAACGCTTGGATTGCTTTAGCTGTAAAGCATATTTTCAAAATCTGACACGACAGGTTGATTAACAAAAGGCTAAGCTGTGTTTTCCTATATTGCACTTGTGATTTCATGAATATAAATATTTTTTGTAATATTCATTGAATGTGGCGCTATGCAATTCAGCGGTTGTTGATGACAATTATCCCGTTAACGGGATTGCAGCCATAGCAAGTTCCAATTTGAATTCATGCTGTAACACAACAAAATGTGGAGTAAGTCAAGGGGTATGAATACTTTCTGAAGGCACTGTAAATAAAGAGGTCCTAAAATCAACCCGTGCGGGATACCTAGGTATAACTATGGCAGCACAGTAATTCCTATGATCTAAGAAATGTAATATATAATTTAAAGAGGCATATCTGCTTAAACATTGCTATATCCAGACTGGTACACATTAAGAATAATTTGAAGTTAAAAAAGTTATTAGCTGAGAGTTTGCCAGTGATTCTAATATTTTTTTTAATTGGGGGATAGTTATCTAGGTCTAGGCCTTCCAGATCTTAGGGATAGCACCAGAAGCAATTGTTAAATAAAAAATATGTGTCAGAGGTTCTACAATGAGGGAGGCAGAAAGTAGCAGTAGAAAGAGATTAAGCGAATCAGCTCCTGTGGATTTTTTTTCATACATTTTTTGCAAGGCACTTAATACATCATTGACATAAAATGGTCTCCCCACCCCGAAAATAATTAGTGCCTGGAAGTGCATCATTCTCTGCTATCTGTTTAGAGGTGAAAAGCCCTATATACTTAGACTTGGAATCAGCGACCACTTTAATAATGGAGCACTAGTCACTTTAATAAAATGTTTACATATGAATAGGCAGTGGCTCGGCTGGTTGTTGTCCTTGATTATCTTCTTGGCCTTCCTGTGACTTCGGGTGATGTAGGTGTCCTACATGATGTAGGACATTTGCCCCCAGTGATGCATTGGGCAGACTGCACCACCCTCTGGAGTTCCAAGCGGTTGCGGGAGGTGCAATTGCCGTACCAGGCAGTGATACAGCCCGACAGGATGCTCTCAATTGTGTATCTGTAAAGGTTTGTGAGGGTTTTAGGTGCCAAGTCAAATTTCCTCAGCCTCCTGAGGTTGATGAGGCGCTGTTGCACGTTCTTCACCACAATGATTGTGTGGGTGGACCATTTCAGTTTGGTTATTTTCTTGGCACCACACTCTCAGGGCCCTCACCTCCTCCCTGTAGGCTGTCTTGCCATTGTTGGTAATCAGTTGTGTCGTCTGCAAACTTGATGATTAAGTTGGAGGCGTGCGAGGCCACGCAGTCATGGGTGAACAGGGAGTAAAGGAGGGGGCTGAGAATGCATCTTGTGGGGCCCCAGTGTTGAGTATCAGCGAAGTGGAGGTGCTTTTTTACCTTCACCACCTGGGTGTGTGTGTGTGTGTGTGTGTGTGTGTGTGTGTGTGTGTGTGTGTGTGTGTGTGTGTGTGTGTGTGTGTGTGTGTGTGTGTGTGTGTGTGTGTGTGTGTGTGTGTGTGTGTGTGTGTGTGTGTGTGTGTGTGTGTGTGTGTGTGTGTGTGTGTGCGTGTGCATGCGTGTATGCATGCGTGCGTGCTCTCAGTCTCCTTTTCTCCCGTAATCTATAACTAAATTGAACTCTTTTTTTGGAAATATTATGAAGTAAATAAATAAATATTATGAAGTATTGGACTATTTCATGAATCTTTCATTGGAATGCACAAAATAAAAACAAATATCAGTTTAATGAGAGTCCATTCATGAATACTTTAAACAGCCCTTTTATAACGTAAACACACCAGCCCGGAAATTCAGTTACATTTCATTATCACCAAACGAAGGAACATATTCAATGTTCAAATGTTCACCTATTGGCCCTTTCACAGAGTCATTTACCCTCAGATATCAAACATTCCACTTGAACTAAACACCTTAGTCTTCAAAGAGAATATACACCCAGATACAAACTCCAAACGAATTACATTCATTCAAACTCCACACCAAGAATGAGCTAGCTCTCTTGCTATCGGATTGCTCATATAAACCAATCCAGTGCCACTGAGGAGAAAGAATCATATTACTTGATTTGAACTTTGGGTATAAAATCTTCTACATTGTCATGACAGATAGGATAGTAAGTAAGCAGATGGTCTTGTTCTACTAATAAAGATGTTTGGCTGGCAGCAACATTCTCATGATAAATGCGTCTAAAATCAATTATTTTTCACTCTAAATGAATTAGCATATTGGCTAATTGCAGAGATTAGATTTGCCTCTTGAGATTACATTGATTAAATCCCACCTTTCATAGTTACAGTGCTAAGGAATCAAATGATATTATGCTACAGTGTGTGTGTGTGTGTTTGTTTGTTTGTTTGTTTGTTTGTTTGTGTGCATGCGCGCGTGTGTGTAAGGGCTTGGCTAGTAGTCTGTGTAGTAGTATTGATAATATCCTCCTGAGCATTGATAATAAGAGAGATCAGTTTGAGACCTTCCTACTACTACCACAGACACATCTCCTGCAATTTGTGATGCTACTGATTCAATTGATTTACTCTGTTTTAGCCTCGTTATGCCCGATCCCAGATCAGTGTGCGCCGTCTCCCTAAATAGTATGGTTATTGTCACACAGAGTAGATCAGGGACCAGGCTATAGCAAGAGCATTTTACTAGTGCTTTCATGTTATTACAATTCAGAGCATATTGGCTATTCACTTACTCGTGTCTCAGTGTGGTTATTTAGCCAAGTGGAGGTTGCATTTGGGTCATTCACCAGGAGTGTCTACCAGTGTGTGTTACTGATGATGCAGGTTGCTGATGTTGCTGCTGTGCTACGTTGTGATACAGCGAAACGAGCTAGTCATAGTGGCTGCTAGAGAGCAGTCGAAGGCCTCTGGGCCTGCAGGACAGATGTCTACAGCAGTTAACAACTCCGCACTGATGACAACTCTTAATTTGTCATGTTTGTATCCACTAAACACAGAGGGGCGAGGTGGCGGCCATGCCTGGAGCTTAAGGCTAGCTATTCATTTCACTCACGTTACGGGGACCATAAATGCATATGACACCCGACAGTCACACCATCCGACCAATGCGAGGCCACGCGTGCTAATTGGCAGTTAGGGAACCTGTCAGTCATCTGTTTCCCGGAACGCTACGTGAGCCTCATTCTGTATATTACACTCCACGCGAGCAGCTAATGCTCCATTCATCCAATCCAAGGGCTGCTTCTAAAGTCATGTGTCTCATTGTGTTCTGATAACTTCCACCGCCACGCCTTATTTCCCCGTCTCCCAGTCTCCCCCTCCCCTGTTCTGTCAAATAGCCTAATCTCCCTGTGCAGTAGACAGAGGGTAGGTCTGGTAATTGTTCAAATAAAAATCTGTCAGCCCAGGCCTGAGCAGACTCCATTATTTTAGCTTGTTACTCTGGGTAAATGCAGTGCAGGGGAGATGAGGAGACAAGGGATAGGTAGTAAGGGGTGTGCACCGACAGCTGGATAGGAGGAGCTGTGTGTGTCTGTGGGTGTGCCCGTGTGCGACTGCATGCCTGTTTGTGTATTATTAGTGCATGGCAGGTGCATACAGATGCAAATTGGGCCCTGTATTTGATTTTGAAACAAAAAAGCTCCGGTCTTTCTCTCTGATGTGTCTGAATGAACGGTTCCGATGGGACTGACTCTTTTACCCCAGTGACTTCCTCCTATTTTCCCTGGTAGATCCCTGTCTGTCACCCCCCCAATAACACATGTTCACCCCCCCCCCCCCAACAGTGGCTTGTTGGGACATGTATCTGTCTGTGTACTACCAACCCCATAATAGACTGAGCCAGTCTAGTAGGCACTGTCCTGGGACTGGTTGTTTAATCCGGCCCTAGGCAGCATCCTATTTGAATGAAGATGTTTCTCTTTCCCCCCAAGAGCCCTCCAAATCACATCAGCATCCCCCAGTATTATACATAGTGGAGAGGAGAGAGAGAGAGGGAGAGAGTGAAAGCCCCCCCATGAGAGAGAGTGGGTGTCAGAACACAGAGGCTGCTCTTAAGCACTGATGTTGATGTTGATGTGCTTTCCTCTATTCTCCCTGCCAGAGGGAAGAGAAGGCAGTGTTTTTTTGATAACCCACAAAACACGATTAGAGGACATTTGATGATTGAAATGGGGCTGACCTGACACTTCCAGGCCCCAGGGG
Source organism: Oncorhynchus gorbuscha (assembly GCF_021184085.1). NCBI lineage: Eukaryota > Metazoa > Chordata > Actinopteri > Salmoniformes > Salmonidae > Oncorhynchus > Oncorhynchus gorbuscha. Next base: position 45,476,716 of record NC_060178.1, read on the forward strand.
ACACCAATCAGGGAAGGATGGAGGGAGGAAATGTGACTGGTCAGGGCTAGAGGACGCTGTCCTTACTCCTCTACCCAGGATACTCCACTGTGAGTGGTGGAAGCCAGAGGGAAGGATGAGGATGGAGGAGAGGTATGGATAGAGACGGATTGAGAAGGATAGAGAGGGTGAAGGGGACAGAGGAGGCAGGCGAGGAAGTCAGCCATGGCTGATGTCAAATAGAGATGTGAGAATCCAGAGGTATTTTTGGAGTATTGGATGAGAAAGAATGGAAAATGTGGGAGGCCAGCAGTGTGATAGAAAGCGGGTGATAGAAGCGTGGTGGGCAGGTTAGTTTTGGAGGTCAGTAGGAAGTCAGGGGTGAAGGCTTTATTCATCTTCCTGTGGCTGTTGGCTTTTGCCTGTTCTCTCTCTCTCTCTGTGTGTGTGTGTGTGTGTGTGTGTGTGTGTGTGTGTGTGTGTGTGTGTGTGTGTGTGTGTGTGTGTGTGTGTGTGTGTGTGTGTGTGTGTGTGTGTGTGTGTGTGTGTGTGTGTGTGTGTGTGTGTGTGTGTGTGTGTGTGTGTGCGCATGCATGTGCGTGCATTTGTATGTGTGTGTGTGTGTGTTGGCTTCTCTGCAGACACTGAAGAGCTGTGCTCCTGACAGCGTGACAAGTTTAAGCTTGGCATTATACAGCCTGTCCCTCTGACAACAACAAACCATGCACACCGTCTGTGCATCACTCATTTCTCCTCAATTTCCAAAGAAGTAGAGCAGAACACTATGCCCATCGGGCTCCTGCCTGCCTTCTCACCATGCTAACACACACGCGCAAACACACACACGCACGCACACACACACACACACACACACACATACGCTCACACACACATGCTCACACATAAATTAATATGAGTAGTTGGAAAACTGAGAAGCATGCATAGTGAGAAGAAAAGCACAGAACTGTGTTTTTTTGTGTCTTGTTTTCCCCATACACACCTGAGTGCTTTGTGTTGCAGCAAAATCTCACTTCCTTAACTATGAGTCCCTCCACTCCCTGAATACTGTACCTGTGTGTGTGATTGTGTGAATGCTCTTGAAAGCTAATCTCTGTCAGAAACGAATATCTCTGTCATAAGAGACAAGCACACCTTCATTCTCAATTGAGAAATGTCTTCCAGTTGAACGGGGGAAATCTCCGGAATGTATTTGTTACAGTATTATCACATCCATCATATCTCTGTGTTTCTGACTAGCAGACAAAGCAAGCTGGTGGTGGGGTGATATGACAGCGTCTGCCACCGCTCACTGTAACTCTGTCACTTCCATTATCTCCAGCATCATAACGCAGACGCTCTGACAGAGCTCCAGAGTTCCTCTGTGGAGATGGGAGAACCTCCCAGAAGGACAAACATCTTTGCAAGCACTCCACCAATCAGGTCCTTATGGTGGAGTTTATAACAAGATTCTCTGGTCTGATGAAACCAAGATTGAACTCGTTGCCCTGAATGCCAAGCATCACGTCTGGAGGAAACCAGGCACCATCCCTACGGTGAAGCATGGTGGTGGCAGCATCATGCTGTGGGGATGTTTTTCAGCGGCAGGGACTGGGAGACATGTCAAGATCGAGGGAAAGATGAACGTAGAAAAGTACAGAGAGATCCTTGATGAAAACCTGCTCCAGAGTTCTCAGTACCTCAGACTGGAGTGAAGGTTCACCTTCCAACAGGACAACAACCCTAAGCACACAGTCAAAACAATGCAGGAGTGGCTTCAGGACAAGTCTCTGAATGTCCTTGAGTGGCCCAGCCAGAGCCCGAACATGAACCCGATCAAACATATCTGGAGAGACCTGAAAATAGCTGTGCAGCAACGCTCCCCATCCAACCTGAGACCTTGAGAGGATCTGCAGAGAAGAATAGGAGAAACTCCCCAAATACAGGTGTGTCAAGCTTGTAGCGTCATACCCAAGAAGACCAGAGGCTGTAATCGCTACCAAAGTTGCTTCAACAAAGTACTGAGTAAAGGGTCTGAATACTTATGTAAATGTGATATTTCAGCATATATTTTTTGTATTATTTGCAAACATTTCTTAAAACCTGTTTTTGGTATGTCATTATGGGGTATTGTGTTTAGATTGATGGGGGGGGGGCTATTTAATCCATTTTAGAATAAGGTTGTAACGTAACAAAATGTGGGAAAGTCCAGGGGTCTGAATAATTTCTGAATGCACTGTATATTCCCTATGGGCGCTGGTCAAAAGCAGTGCACTGTATAGGGAACAGGGTACCATTTGGGATGTGTCCTAAAGCTAATAAATGTGATGAGGGAAAAATAGTCCCTAAAAGACTTTGGTAATTGAGGGTGGTGTGAATTATGACTGAACTGGGGTAGATCCCGCAGTACCACCATTACGAGGGAACAGTTGTAAGATACGAGCGAAGCGCGCTTGTAATAAATGTCCCCGGGCATATCACATCTCTGTGTAACAGAGGCATAGACTTTCTCCCATTGATCACAGTCAAAGGCAATCTCACGCTCCACACTGAAATAATAGCTTTCTTGAAAAGGACTTATTTTTCTTTCCCAGTGTAATTTTAACGCCCACTCTTATTTCTGTGGTGTCTCAGTCCATGACTCTTTGTAGGCAGGTGTGTGTGTCTGTTTGCTTAGGACTTGTGTGACTTTCAGGAGTGTGTTTATTGGTCCAGGACTTTGTGTGTTGGATCATGCTGTCAGGGTTTTGTTGGACATGACCTGGTAGTGGAGTGGAAAATGGAACTTACATACCATACAGATGCATAATGGGACTGGGGCTCTGTGTGTCCTTGCATGCTTGCAACCTTCTTTTCTTTTATGAAATACTGAGGAAATACGAGGCCTTCTCTCTCTTCTACCCTCCATCCCTTTCTCTCTCTCCTACCCTCCATCCCTTTCTCTCTCTCCTACCCTCCATCCCTTTCTCTCTCTCCTACCCTCCATCCCTTTCTCTCTCTCCTACCCTACATCCCTTTCTTTCTCTCTCTCCTTCCCTCCATCCCTTTCTCTCTCTCTCTCCTTCCTATCCTCTCTCTGTGTCTTTGCAGTTCTCTGTCATGCAGGTGAAAGAGGACCCAAAAGCGACTTAACAGAAACAGAGTTTATTTAAATCCAAACAGGGAATAACAAAAATCCTCTAGTCTGTAGAGGGGAATAACTAGAGAAGCGGCCACAGACTGCAGGTCGCTTCGGGTAGGCGCAGGCCGTAGTTGATAGAGCCACCTGCTCACACGCAGCATCTGATGAAGGCAAAAAACACGACAGGACAGGGCGAAACACAATCACAGCATGGTGAATACAAAACAAGGAACCGACGGGACAGGAACGGAACACAAAGGAATAAATAGGGACTCTAATCAGGGGAAAGGATCGGGAACAGGTGTGGGAAGACTAAATGATGATTAGGGGAATAGGAACAGCTGGGAGCAGGAACGGAACGATAGAGAGGAGAGAGAGGGAGGGGGAGAGAGAGGGATAGAAAAAGGGAACGAACCTAATAAGACCAGCAGGGGGAAACGAACAGAAGGAAAAGCAAAATGACAAGATGATATAAGACAAAACATGACAGTACCCCCCACTCACCGAGCGCCTCCTGGCGCTCTCGAGGAGGAACACTGGCGGCAACGGAGGAAATCATAGATCAAACGGTCCAGCACGTCCCGAGAAAGAACCCAACTCCTCTCCTCAGGACCGTAACGAAAAACGATAAAAAGGGAAACTAGGGTACTACTCTAAAAAAAAAATGAGAACTAGGGACAGACTGAGACACAGCAAGGGCAGGGACAAGAACAGGAGAGATGCGATGGCAGGGAACAGACTGAGACCCAGCAAGACCAGGAGCAGAAGCAGAAAAAAATTACCAGACTTCTTCTGCGCGCAGTCTGAACACGCAGCCACGAAACGGCGCGTGTCACGCTCCTGAGTCGGCCACCAAAAGCGCTGGCGAATAGACGCAAGAGTGCCTCGAACACCGGGATGACCAGCTAACTTGGCAGAGTGAGCCCACTGAAGAACAGCCAGACGAGTGGAAACAGGAACGAAAAGGAGGTTACTAGGACAAGCGCGCGGCGACGCAGTGTGCGTGAGTGCTTGCTTAACCTGTCTTTCAATTCCCCAGACTGTCAACCCGACAACACGCCCATAAGGAAGAATCCCCTCGAGATCAGTAGAAGCCACAGAAGAACTAAACAGACGGGATAAGGCATCAGGCTTGGTGTTCTTGCTACCCGGACGGTAAGAAATCACAAACTCGAAACGAGCGAAAAACAACGCCCAACGAGCTTGACGGGCATTAAGTCGTTTGGCAGAACGGATGTACTCAAGGTTCTTATGGTCTGTCCAAACGACAAAAGGAACGGTCGCCCCCTCCAACCACTGTCGCCATTCGCCTAGGGCTAGCGGATGGCGAGCAGTTCACGGTTACCCACATCATAGTTGCGCTCAGATGGCGACAGGCGATGAGAAAAATAAGCGCAAGGATGAACCTTATCGTCAGACTGGAAGCGCTGGGATAGAATGGCTCCCACGCCTACCTCTGAAGCGTCAACCTCGACAATGAATTGTCTAGTGACGTCAGGAGTAACGAGGATAGGAGCGGACGTAACGTTCTTTTAGAAGATCAAAAGCTCCCTGGGCGGAACCGGACCACTTAAAACACGTCTTGACAGAAGTAAGAGCTGTGAGAGGGGCAGCAACTTGACCGAAATTACGAATGAAACGCCGATAGAAATTAGCGAAACCTAAAAAGCGCTGCAACTCGACACGTGACCTTGGAACGGGCCAATCACTGACAGCTTGGACCTTAGCGGAATCCATCTGAATGCCTTCAGCGGAAATAACGGAACCGAGAAAAGTAACGGAGGAGACATGAAAAGAGCACTTCTCAGCCTTTACGTAGAGACAATTCTCTAAAAGGCGCTGTAGAACACGTCGAACGTGCTGAACATGAATCTCGAGTGACGGAGAAAAAATCAGGATATCGTCAAGATAGACAAAAACAAAAATGTTCAGCATGTCTCTCAGAACATCATTAACTAATGCCTGAAAAACAGCTGGCGCATTGGCGAGACCGAACGGCAGAACCCGGTACTCAAAATGCCCTAACGGAGTGTTAAACGCCGTTTTCCACTCGTCCCCCTCTCTGATGCGCACGAGATGGTAAGCGTTACGAAGGTCCAACTTAGTAAAGCACCTGGCTCCCTGCAGAATCTCGAAGGCTGATGACATAAGGGGAAGCGGATAACGATTCTTAACCGTTATGTCATTCAGCCCTCGATAATCCACGCAGGGGCGCAGAGTACCGTCCTTCTTCTTAACAAAAAAGAACCCCGCCCCGGCCGGAGAAGAAGAAGGCACTATGGTACCGGCGTCAAGAGACACAGACAAATAATCCTCGAGAGCCTTACGTTCGGGAGCCGACAGAGAGTATAGTCTACCTCGAGGAGGAGTGGTCCCCGGAAGGAGATCAATACTACAATCATACGACCGGTGAGGAGGAAGGGAGTTGGCTCGGGACCGACTGAAGACCGTGCGCAGATCATGATATTCCTCCGGCACTCCTGTCAAATCGCCAGGTTCCTCCTGAGAAGTAGGGACAGAAGAAACGGGAGGGATGGCAGACATTAAACACTTCACATGACAAGAAACGTTCCAGGATAGGATAGAATTACTAGACCAATTAATAGAAGGATTATGACATACTAGCCAGGGATGACCCAAAACAACAGGTGTAAACGGTGAACGGAAAATCAAAAAAGAAATAGTCTCACTGTGGTTACCAGATACTGTGAGGGTTAAAGGTAGTGTCTCAAATTTGATACTGGGAAGATGACTACCATCTAAGGCAAACATGGGCGTAGGCTTGTCTAACGGTCTGAAAGGAATGTTATGTTTCCGAACCCATGCTTCGTCCATGAAACAACCCTCAGCCCCAGAGTCAATCAAGGCACTGCATGTAGCACCCGAACCGGTCCAGCGTAGATGGACCGACATAGTAGTACAAGATCTAGATGAAGAGACCTGAGTAGTAGCGCTCACCAGTAGCCCTCCGCTTACTGATGGGCTCTGGCCTCTTACTGGACATGAATTAACAAAATGTCCAGCAACTCCGCAATAGAGGCACAGGCGGTTGGTGATCCTCCGTTCCCTCTCCTTAGTCGAGATGCGAATCCCTCCCAGCTGCATGGGCTCAGTCTCAAAGCCAGAGGAGGGAGATGGTTGTGATGCGGAGCAGGGAAACACCGTTGATGCGAGCTCTCTTCCACGAGCCCGGTGACGAAGATCTACCCGTCGTTCTATGCGGATGGCGAGAGCAATCAAAGAGTCCACATCTGAAGGAACCTCCCGGGAGAGAATCTCATCCTTAACCACTGCGTGGAGTCCCTCCAGAAAACGAGCGAGCAGCGCCGGCTCGTTCCACTCACTAGAGGCAGCAAGAGTGCGAAACTCAATAGAATAATCCGTTATGGACCGTTCACCTTGGCATAATGAAGCCAGGGCCCTAGAAGCCTCCCTACCAAAAACTGAACGGTCAAAAACCCGAATCATCTCCTCTTTAAAGTTCTGGAACTTGTTAGAGCAATCAGCCCTTGCCTCCCAGATAGCTGTGCCCCATTCTCGAGCCCGGCCAGTAAGGAGTGAAATGACGTAAGCAACCCGAGCTCTCTCTCTAGAGTATGTGTTGGGTTGGAGAGAGAACACAATCTCACACTGCGTGAGAAAGGAGCGGCACTCAGTGGGCTGCCCGGAGTAGCAAGGTGGGTTATTAACCCTAGGTTCTGGAGACTCGGCAGGCCAGGAAGTAACAGGTGGCACAAGACGTAGACTCTGGAACTGTCCAGAGAGGTCGGAAACCTGAGCGGCCAGGTTCTCCACGGCATGGCGAGCAGCAGACAATTCCTGCTCGTGTCTGCCGAGCATAGCTCCTTGGATCTTGACGGCAGTGTAACGAGCGTCTGAAGTCGCTGGGTCCATTCCTTGGTCGGTTCCTTCTGTCATGCAGGTGAAAGAGGACCCAAAAGCGACTTAACAGAAACAGAGTTTATTTAAATCCAAACAGGGAATAACAAAAATCCTCTAGTCTGTAGAGGGGAATAACTAGAGAAGCGGCCACAGACTGCAGGTCGCCGGGTAGGCGCAGGCCGTAGTTGATAGAGCCACCTGCTCACACGCAGCATCTGATGAAGGCAAAAAACACGACAGGACAGGGCGAAACACAATCACAGCATGGTGAATACAAAACAAGGAACCGACGGGACAGGAACGGAACACAAAGGAATAAATAGGGACTCTAATCAGGGGAAAGGATCGGGAACAGGTGTGGGAAGACTAAATGATGATTAGGGAATAGGAACAGCTGGGAGCAGGAACGGAACGATAGAGAGAGGAGAGAGAGGGAGGGAGAGAGAGGGATAGAAAAAGGGAACGAACCTAATAAGACCAGCAGGGGGAAACGAACAGAAGGAAAAGCAAAATGACAAGATGATATAAGACAAAACATGACATTCTCTCCCTCTCTTTCTCTCTCTCCTTCCCTCCATCCCTTTCTCTCTCTCTCCCTCCTATCCTCTCTCTGTGTCTCTGCAGTTCTCTCCCTCTCTTTCTCTCTCTCTTTCCCTCCATCCCGTTCTCTCTCTCTCCTTCCTATCCTCTCTCCGTGTCTCTGCAGTTCTCTCCCTCTCTTTCTCTCTTTCCCTCTATCCCTTTCTCTCTCTCTCATTCCTATCCTCTCTCTGTGTCTCTGCATTTCTCTAGTTCTCTCCCTCTCTCTCCTCCTCTCTCTCTCCTTCTTTCCCCATCTTCCTGTCCCTATGTTCCCATTTAGTCTGCACCGTGGGAGGGTGCGTGTGTGGTTTCAATATTCCCTCACTCCATGTTTCCGTACTTTTCCCTCTTACTTGTGCGGTCGCTGCCCACGCGCGTGTGAAACGACTGCAGATTATCAGAGGGGAGGCATCCCTCCCTCCTTCTCTCCTTCCCTCCTTCCTTGACTGTGTCTCTGTGTCTGTGGTATATTGGATGGCATTAATGAAGCAGCAAGAGGCTTCTGTCTTATTCATATTTCAGCAGCACACATGTGTAGGAGTCATTAGTGAGCCATCATAGCGAGATACTTCAGTGGATCCCTCTCCAGCGCTGTGCTGCAGGATCTGATAGTTTCCCTTCGACATGGTGTGAACGTACGTCTATTTTGGAAGCATTCATTTTGCATGGTTACGGGGTTAATACTGCCTGGTTACGGGGTTAATACTGCCTTGTTACGGGGTTAATACTGCCTGGTTACGGGGTTAATACTGCCTGGTTACGGGGTTAATACTGCCTGGTTACGGGGTTAATACTGCCTGGTTACGGGGTTAATACTGCCTGGTTACGGGGTTAATACTACGGGGTTAATACTGCCTGGTTACGGGGTTAATACTGCCTGGTTACGGGGTTAATACTGCCTGGTTACAGGGTTAATACTGCCTGGTTACGGGGTTAATACTGCCTGGTTACGGGGTTAATACTGCCTGGTTACGGGGTTAATACTGCCGGGGTTAATACTGCCTGGTTGCGGGGTTAATACTGCCTGGTTACGGGGTTAATACTGCCTGGTTACGGGGTTAATACTGCCTGGTTACGGGGTTAATACTGCCTGGTTACGGGGTTAATACTGCCTGGTTACGGGGTTAATACTGCCTGGTTACGGGGTTAATACTGCCTGGTTACGGGGTTAATACTGCCTGGTTACGGGGTTAATACTGCCTGGTTACGGGGTTAATACTGCCTGGTTACGGGGTTAATACTGCCCTGGGGTTAATACTGCCTGGTTACAGGGTTAATACTGCCTGGTTACGGGGTTAATACTGCCTGGTTACGGGGTTAATACTGCCTGGTTACGGGGTTAATACTGCCTGGTTACGGGGTTAATAACGGGGTTAATACTGCCTGGTTACGGGGTTAATACTGCCTGGTTACGGGGTTAATACTGCCTGGTTACAGGGTTAATACTGCCTGGTTACGGGGTTAATACTGCCTGGTTACGGGGTTAATACTGCCTGGTTACGGGGTTAATACTGCCTGGTTACGGGGTTAATACTGCCTGGTTACGGGGTTAATACTGCCTGGTTACGGGGTTAATACTGCCTGGTTACGGGGTTAATACTGCCTGGTTACGGGGTTAATACTGCCTGGTTACGGGGTTAATACTGCCTGGTTACGGGGTTAATACTGCCTGGTTACGGGGTTAATACTGCCTACGGGGTTAATACTGCCTGGTTACGGGGTTAATACTGCCTGGTTACGGGGTTAATACTGCCTGGTTACAGGGTTAATACTGCCTGGTTACGGGGTTAATACTGCCTGGTTACGGGGTTAATACTGCCTGGTTACGGGGTTAATACTGCCTGGTTACGGGGTTAATACTGCCTGGTTACGGGGTTAATACTGCCTGGTTACGGGGTTAATACTGCCTGGTTACGGGGTTAATACTGCCTGGTTACTGCCTGGGGGTTAATACTGCCTGGTTACGGGGTTAATACTGCCTGGTTACGGGGTTAATACTGCCTGGTTACGGGGTTAATACTGCCTGGTTACAGGGTTAATACTGCCTGGTTACGGGGTTAAAACAGGGCTAAAACAGAAACAAGTCAATAGTAAACACGTTCAGGTATTCATTCCGAGTGATTAAGGTTAGGGCTATGGTTTGGGGAAGGATCTGCAAACCAACCGAACTCATATCATCAAGTATCATCAAGTGTTCTCGCGGCTTCCTGGTTCATTGTGAGCTGCAGTGGCGCAGTGGTCTGAGCAGAGTGCTTGGGCTGGGCAATACATTAAAAAAATAAAAAATAAAAATAAAAACGTTTTTTTTTTTTGTGAGCACCTAAGAAGGCATATATCAACGTTCTCAGGACCTTTTCAAATGTCCGGAAGTCTATTCCCAGTGATCAGGCTGCTCCACCCCTTTCCCCTCCCCTCCATTCTCTCTCAGAGTGGATTACCCCTTGCTACATATCCTTTTCTCTCTTTCCTTTTCTCTCTTTCTCTTTTCTCTCGTTCTCTTTTCTCTCGTTCTCTTTTGCGCTCTCAGCCTCTCTTTTTTTGACGTTTAAATCAAAACATCCATTTGAGTTTCATGTCGAATTCATATCGCCAGTGTCAGGGTCGGATGGTTTGCCCAGGTCCCACATCTCACCGATCAATCACCAATGCTTTATCTTTAGCCCTAAGGCCAACCTTCGTACACGAGCACACACACATCAAACACAACACGCACGCGACACACACACACACATTCCTAGTAGGTTGGTGAGCGGCTGAGGATACATGATGATGAATTTGTGCAGAGAGCTGAGCAAATGATGCTCAGGGAGAGTTAATGGGACATTAACATACTGACACACACTCCCTCTCTATCAAACACACGCATGCTCGCACAAACACAGGCACACACTGCAGAGTGTTAATGAGATATTAAGAATCAGTCACTTTGTCGCAGCGTGCCTTTGTCCAACAGCAAAGACACTCACACAGGCAGGCACTCACGTATGCACGCATTCATGCACGCGCCCCACCCACACACACACACACACACACACACACACACACACACACACACACACACACACACACACACACACACACACACACACACACACACACACACACACACACACACACACACACACACACACACACACACACACACACCATTGATGGAGCCAGTGGTCTTAAATTACACTCAGAGTAATGGCCTGTCAGAGCCAGTGTAGCACGTGGGGATGTGTGAAACTTAGTCCTCGGTCTCTCCACTTGCGCCAGTGAATAGCTTTTCACGTGGCGCTGACTGGTAAGACGTTTCAGGAGGACGGTCATGATGCTAGCAAGGCAGAGGTCCTGAGTTTGCGCCAGGTATGGGGCCGGTCCTGGCTAAGCAAGAAGCGTGACGTCCTTTACACCGGCAAGTGAGAGAGAACTGATGCCTGGGGAAATGCATTCACACAGACTCATTGACATTACTCAGGTGTTCTCCCATTGAGGCGTTTCCTACCGTTCTGTAGATAAAACCAGACACATTTATCAAGTCTACGTCCCTCTTTAGACCTGTGAACTGTCCAGGGATATGCGCCGTGACTTTATTCAAATGCTAATGTGTGTTTGACAAATGAGCGGGGAAAGACAGCAGCGTATTTTGTTGTCCGTGGTCATTCAAAACGCTGACAAGGTCGCTCCGGCGCCGCGTTGACTCGTTGACGCCGCTCGATTGCGGTGAAATGACTTGCTATCGGATATTGATGCGTTTCTATTGAACTTCCTCATCCAGTTTGAATTGTGCCCTTGACGTTCAAAATGGACTGTAAATTTCACAAAGTCACTCAAAGGAAAAATAGTTGGTGCATGGTAATTTGTAAGTCGCTCTGGATAAGAGCGTCTGCTAAATGACTTAAATGTAAATGTAAATGTAATTGGGAGACGTAAATAACAGAATTGTGACATTCTGTTCAGTAGCTTTGTTTATCGATGCATTTTTTTTCAAAGGAACAGTGAATATGGTGAATATCACACTTTTGTTTGTTTCTGGATATAAGTGTCGGTGTTTTCACATTCCTTTCGGCATGATTTTGAACTTCTGTGGTATTTTAGATAGAAAAACACATCATTCTCAATCACAGTATAAATAGGCCACAGTGAGGAGAGGTGGATTAAGTTTGTGAGAGCTGAGTTCTGCTAGCTAGAGCATGTTGACGCATCTTCAACGCACAAGAAAAAGGAATCACTGTGGTGTCAGTGTGCACAGAGAGAGTGTGGAGAGAGGAAGGAACAGGGGAGGATTCTTCTCCAGGGAGGGCAGAGGAGGCAGAAGAAGAGGAGGAGTAAGAAGTAGGGGTTTAGAGGGGACGCCTTCGCTGAGGGGTGGGGGGGGTGAGAGATTTCTAGGCACAGACAAATGCCACTTGTTGCGAAATGCAGTGACGTATCCTTCGTGGCTGTCACTCCGATGTGACACATCTTGTTTACCCACCCGCCCAAAAAAGACCCACCCACCCGAAGCGAGCAGGCAGACAGACAGGCATTCACTTTGTTTTTGCCACAGGTCCTGCGTCTGGGATGAAAACAGAAAAAAAACACCCATCCCAGTTCTGTCCTGCTGTGTGCGTTGCCGTCGCGGCAACGCCCCCCAGAGCCCGTCACACATATTCAGAGGTGTGAATTAAAGAGAGAATCATCACAGCTCGTGTTGATCAAACACTGGGTGAACTATGGGCCTCTCTTGCTCTCTGTCTACACGCACACATGCACACACAAACAAACACACACACACACACAAACACAGACAGAAGCATACACACACCCGCTGGTCAGCTGTCAGACATCAAGATGTTATTGAATTGAATATAAATCAGCGTTTAAATAACCGTAGCATGCAGACACTGACGTGTACGAATGTGTGTGTGTGTGTGTGTGTGTGTACACTGACGTGTACGAATGTGTGTGTGTGTGTGTGTGAGTGCGTGTGTGTGCTGAATGTGTGTGTGTGTGAGAGAGTGCGTGTGTGTGCTGAATGTGTGTGTGTGTGTGTGTGTGTGTGAGAGAGTGCGTGTGTGTGTGTGTGTGTGTGTGTGTGTGTGTGTGTGTGTGTGTGTGTGTGTGTGTGTGTGTGTGTGTGTGTGTGTGTGTGTGTGTGTGTGTGTGTGTGTGTGTGTGTGTGTGTGCTGAATGTATGTGCTGAATGTGTGTGTGTGTGTGTGTGAGTGCGTGTGTGTGCTGAATGTGTGTGTGTGTGTGAGTGCGTGTGTGTGCTGAATGTGTGTGTGTGTGCTGAATGTGTGTGCTGAATGTGTGTGTGTGTGAGTGCGTGTGTGTGCTGAATGTGTGTGTGTGTGCTGAATGTGTGTGCTGAATGTGTGTGTGTGTGCTGAATGTGTGTGTGTGTGCTGAATGTGTGTGCTGAATGTGTGTGTGTGTGCTGAATGTGTGCTGAATGTGTGTGTGTGTGCTGAATGTGTGTGTGTGTGTGAGAGAGTGTGAGTGCTGAATGTGTGTGTGTGTGAGAGAGTGTGTGTGTGTGAGAGAGTGCGTGTGTGTGAGAGGTGTGTGTGTGTGAGAGAGTGCGTGTGTGTGAGAGAGTGTGTGTGTGTGCTGAATGTGTCTATTTATTTGTGTCTAAACCTTCAGTCTGATTATTATTAATATATTCCTTCGGCTTTAAATCTGTGTTGAGGGAAAGAGACCTGCTTTAAGCAGATCCCCCTCTGTGAGAGGAATGGGACAGCAGATCCCCCTCTGTGAGAGGAATGGGACAGCAGATCCCCCTCTGTGAGAGGAATGGGACAGCAGATCCCCCTCTGTGAGAGGAATGGGACAGCAGATCCCCCTCTGTGAGAGGAATGGGACAGCAGATCCCCCTCTGTGAGAGGAATGGGACAGCAGATCCCCCTCTGTGAGAGGAATGGGACAGCAGATCCCCCTCTGTGAGAGGAATGGGACAGCAGATCCCCCTCTGTGAGAGGAATGGGACAGCAGATCCCCCTCTGTGAGAGGAATGGGACAGCAACTCGTGTTGAAAAGCATTGCCATGTTTTGAATAGGGACGGTCCGGGACGAGGCTCTGTTTTGTGTTTCCCCGCAGTTCAGCTCAGCTGGGACGCTCACTCCTCCCGACACCCTGTGCTCAAACCCCCACATACTCCCACAACTATCCTCTTGAAATGAGGGACCTCTCTCCAACGGAAATCCAGGCACTCTTGCCGCCCGGATAACTGCCGATGATAACAGGAGGAAACAACATTGTGGAGACGGGTAACAACAGTGACTCCCTTCTCAGGCAGGGCAACCGTTTCGACTTCTGGCTCTGCGGTGAGCTTCCACAGGGGTCCAGAGGCAGCGGGCCGCTGGATGTTGAAGAGGTGCTGATTGTTTAAAATCCAAAGGTGTTCCGTGGTAGAGAACAGTGGCCCGCTTTGAAATGGAAACGGGGTGGAGAGGCAGAGGTGGAGGGGTGGGGACGGAGGGAAGAGGCCCGATGCTGGACATCAGATTGGGCAGAGTATGACTACATAGTGAATAGGGTGCCATTTTGGATGCAACCTAGGAATGTAATTAGAGGGCTACTGTCAGTCCACTGAACCCAACCTGCCTCACTCTCCCTCATCCTCTGCCCAATAAGACGCCATTTCAAACACAGTCTACCCCCCCCCACACACACACACTTTACATCCTGCTTGTTGAGATAGTAGATATCTGGTTCTGACCAGCTGTGGAGCTCATTCAGCTCTAGAGGTTCTGCGTGGGTCACAGCTTTACGTGGAGTTGAATATAGACGGACGACCTACGTCGTCCATCCGTGCCTGCTCCAAATGCCATCATGTTATAGACTAGGACTAGGCCTGTGCTATCTCTTGGTGGTTGGTAAGTGGGACTTGGTGAGGCATAGAGAACAGAGGATTTGAGTTTCTATTTATCTCTATGTGACCACCTGTATCTCCACAGTGTACCCGTACACCATTATTCCCTGCGTCTGAAAGGTACGACCGGTCAGGACGACCGACTGCCTGCGAGGACCCTTTTTAAATCAAATGAATGCCGTTTCTAACTTTGCATGAAAAAGATCTGCGAATGTGGGCAGCAGAGATTAGATCATATTTAATAGTTTCCATTTTATCTATGCAAAACAGGCACTCTACCACCCATACGTTCCTACGTTCCTCCACATTTTCACCCACTTGTGATGCGGAGAGGCAGCCACAGTATATTTCCACTGTAGGCCTCTCCATTCATTTTTCCCTTTTAAACCATCTCTTCTCTGTGCAGCCCGAGCCAGCTCGCTGCCCTTCATCTCCGTGCCTCTGTGCCCTGAAGTTATGTGTCAACCCTAAAACATGTTTTAGGGCCCTTAAGCTTTTGTTTACATTACGTTGAATTAGCCACCAAGTGATGCGGAAAGCTGTGTGGGGTGGGGGGGGGGGGGTGAAGAAAACAACCAAAACTAAAAAGGGGGTTCGTATGCACATTTAGCCGTGTGTGTGTGTGTGTGTGTGTGTGTGCATCTACAGTATGTATGCGTGCTGTGAGTACATCTGTTATACCATTTTGTCTGTAATAGGACAGTATGAGTAGACTAACTAATAGATGGTCTACTTTATGGGGAAAACAGAGCGCCCGGCATCTCTTCACATAGTTGTGCAGATGTTCATTATTGCCTAGAGGTCAATGTCCTCACCCAAATCCAAGAGCTCTGCTGAATTCCAGTGTACACAAACAGATTTGAACAAAACAGGTCACCCGAAATTAATTCTCCTATCCTTCGGGGTCAGTCCGTCTACAATCTCCCCGCACAAAATTGTAAGAGTTTGTTTCCAAAGAGTAATCCCTATTGGTGAATGTTTCTGCTGTGTAATCTGTTGAAGGATTACCCTTGTAGAAACAGCCCTGAGTACCTCTCAGGCCCTTCACCGAACCATAACACTGTGGACAATTAGCTGACCAGACAGGTTGAATAAAGCATAGAGCAGAATGAACCATAGAAATAGAATGATTAGAATGGGCAATCACTAGATCGGCACAAAATTACTACACCTTAACTTGAACGGGAATGCCTGTTCTATGGCGTATATTCGCTGTGGTGATTTGTAAAGGGTTTGTGGTAGATTGCTTTCATGTTTTTGTTTGTTTGTTTGTTGCTGTTGGTTGTTGCTGTTGGTTGTTGCTGTTGGTTGTTGCTGTTGGTTGTTGCTGTTGGTTGTAGCTGTTGGTTGTTGCTGTTGGTTGTTGCTGTTGGTTGTAGCTGTTGGTTGTTGCTGTTGGTTGTTGCTGTAGGTTGTTGCTGTTGGTTGTTGCTGTAGGTTGTTGCTGTTGGTTGTTGCTGTTGGTTGTTGCTGTTGGTTGTTTCTGTTGGTTGTTTCTGTTGGTTGTTGCTGTTGGTTGTTGCTATCTCAGTGAGGCCTGGTGGTGTGAGACTGCTGTAGCTCTGCCGGGTGCTCCAGTCACGGGGTCATGCTGCCGGCTCTTTCAACCCAACAGACACGCCGCAGGTCAAATCTGTGGATTTGTTTTAAAGCCAAGCAGAGAGGACAAGTCCCATGTATCGTTCTGCTGACTGTCACGTAGTCTTTCTGACGGATGGACACGTTAGCTTAACCGAAGGGCAGAGGTGAATCATTGTTTGGTCCTAATCCGAATCAAAAAAGGAAGTGCTGTCCTGTTCCATTTGCAGAGTTTCTCTGTTTGTGTCCTATTTATTATATTATATACTTATCCTTATCTGAGCCGACAGTTCAATCTAAAATGCTGAATTGAGTTTTGTTTTTGGTATTTGTGTTTGTTTGTTTGCCTCCAAAACAATGCTGACTACAGTTCAAACCACAGTTCAAACTCAAGTCTGGGACCAAAAGGCTCCGGAACAGCTTCTACCCCCCAAAAGCCATATGACTTCTGAACAGTTGATCAAATGGCGACCGGGACTATTTGCATTGAGACCCCTTCCTTTTTGTTGCACTGACTCTCTTGCCCTGGTCCTATGCATGGCTCTACCCACACACTCATTTTTTAAAACATTTTTACATTTGACTCATTTAGCAGACGCTCTTATCCAGAGCGACGTACAGTTATGTCATGCAGGTGAAAGAGGACCCAAAAGCGACTTAACAGAAACAGAGTTTATTTAAGTCCAAACAGGGAATAACAGAAATCCTCTAGTCTGTAGAGGGGAATAACTGGAGAAGCGGCCACAGACTGCAGGTCGCTTCGGGTAGGCGCAGGCCGTAGTAGACAGAGACACCTGCTCACACGCAGCATCTGATGAAGGCAAAAAACACGACAGGACAGGGCGATACTCAATCACAGCAAAAACACGACAGGACAGGGCGAAACGCAATCACAGCATGGTGAATACTAAACAAGGAACCGACGGGACAGGAACGGAACACAAAGGAATAAATAGGGACTCTAATCAGGGGAAAGGATCGGGAACAGGTGTGGGAAGACTAAATGATGATTAGGGGAATAGGAACAGCTGGGAGCAGGAACGGAACGATAGAGAGAAGAGAGAGCGAGAGAGTGAGAGAGGGATAGAAAGAGGGAAAGAACCCAATAAGACCAGCAGAGGGAAACGAACAGAATGGGGAGCACAGGGACAAGACATGATAATAAATGACAAACATGACAGTACCCCCCCACTCACCGAGCGCCTCCTGGCGCACTCGAGGAGGAATCCTGGCGGCAACGGAGGAAATCATCGATGAGTGAACGGTCCAGCACGTCCCGAGACGGAACCCAACTCCTCTCCTCAGGACCGTAACCCTCCCAATCCACTAAGTATTGGTGACCCCGTCCCCGAGAACGCATGTCCATGATCTTATGTACCTTGTAAATAGGTGCGCTCTCGACAAGGACGGGAGGGGGGGAGGGAAGACGAACGGGGGTGCGAAGAAAGGGCTTAACACAGGAGACATGGAAGACAGGATGGACGCGACGAAGATGTCGCGGAAGAAGCAGTCGCACAGCGACAGGATTGACGACCTGGGAGACACGGAACGGACCAATGAACCGCGGAGTCAACTTACGAGAAGCTGTCGTAAGAGGAAGGTTGCGAGTGGAAAGCCACACTCTCTGGCCGCAACAATACCTTGGACTCTTAATCCTGCGTTTATTGGCGGCTCTCACAGTCTTCCCCGCAGACAAAGGCAGACCGGTAATGAAGTCTAAGGCGATGTGAGACCATGGTCGAGAAGGAATGGGGAGCGGTCTGAGACGACCGGCAGGAGGAGAGTTACCCGACTTAGTCTGCGCGCAGTCCGAACAAGCAGCCACGAAACGGCGCGTGTCACGCTCCTGAGTCGGCCACCAAAAGCGCTGGCGAATAGACGCAAGAGTGCCTCGAACACCGGGATGACCAGCTAACTTGGCAGAGTGAGCCCACTGAAGAACAGCCAGACGAGTGGAAACAGGAACGAAAAGGAGGTTACTAGGACAAGCGCGCGGCGACGCAGTGTGCGTGAGTGCTTGCTTAACCTGTCTTTCAATTCCCCAGACTGTTAACCCGACAACACGCCCATAAGGAAGAATCCCCTCGGGATCAGTAGAAGCCACAGAAGAACTAAACAGACGGGATAAGGCATCAGGCTTGGTGTTCTTGCTACCCGGACGGTAAGAAATCACAAACTCGAAACGAGCGAAAAACAACGCCCAACGAGCTTGACGGGCATTAAGTCGTTTGGCAGAACGGATGTACTCAAGGTTCTTATGGTCTGTCCAAACGACAAAAGGAACGGTCGCCCCCTCCAACCACTGTCGCCATTCGCCTAGGGCTAAGCGGATGGCGAGCAGTTCACGGTTACCCACATCATAGTTGCGCTCAGATGGCGACAGGCGATGAGAAAAATAAGCGCAAGGATGAACCTTATCGTCAGACTGGAAGCGCTGGGATAGAATGGCTCCCACGCCTACCTCTGAAGCGTCAACCTCGACAATGAATTGTCTAGTGACGTCAGGAGTAACGAGGATAGGAGCGGACGTAAAACGTTCTTTAAGAAGATCAAAAGCTCCCTGGGCGGAACCGGACCACTTAAAACACGTCTTGACAGAAGTAAGAGCTGTGAGAGGGGCAGCAACTTGACCGAAATTACGAATGAAACGCCGATAGAAATTAGCGAAACCTAAAAAGCGCTGCAACTCGACACGTGACCTTGGAACGGGCCAATCACTGACAGCTTGGACCTTAGCGGAATCCATCTGAATGCCTTCAGCGGAAATAACGGAACCGAGAAAAGTAACGGAGGAGACATGAAAAGAGCACTTCTCAGCCTTTACGTAGAGACAATTCTCTAAAGGCGCTGTAGAACACGTCGAACGTGCTGAACATGAATCTCGAGTGACGGAGAAAAAATCAGGATATCGTCAAGATAGACAAAAACAAAGATGTTCAGCATGTCTCTCAGAACATCATTAACTAATGCCTGAAAAACAGCTGGCGCATTGGCGAGACCGAACGGCAGAACCCGGTACTCAAAATGCCCTAACGGAGTGTTAAACGCCGTTTTCCACTCGTCCCCCTCTCTGATGCGCACGAGATGGTAAGCGTTACGAAGGTCCAACTTAGTAAAGCACCTGGCTCCCTGCAGAATCTCGAAGGCTGATGACATAAGGGGAAGCGGATAACGATTCTTAACCGTTATGTCATTCAGCCCTCGATAATCCACGCAGGGGCGCAGAGTACCGTCCTTCTTCTTAACAAAAAAGAACCCCGCCCCGGCCGGAGAAGAAGAAGGCACTATGGTACCGGCGTCAAGAGACACAGACAAATAATCCTCGAGAGCCTTACGTTCGGGAGCCGACAGAGAGTATAGTCTACCTCGAGGAGGAGTGGTCCCCGGAAGGAGATCAATACTACAATCATACGACCGGTGAGGAGGAAGGGAGTTGGCTCGGGACCGACTGAAGACCGTGCGCAGATCATGATATTCCTCCGGCACTCCTGTCAAATCGCCAGGTTCCTCCTGAGAAGTAGGGACAGAAGAAACGGGAGGGATGGCAGACATTAAA
Organism: Oncorhynchus gorbuscha; assembly: GCF_021184085.1. Lineage (NCBI taxonomy): Eukaryota > Metazoa > Chordata > Actinopteri > Salmoniformes > Salmonidae > Oncorhynchus > Oncorhynchus gorbuscha. The sequence goes on from NC_060178.1 coordinate 45,496,253, forward strand.
CACTTCACATGACAAGAAACGTTCCAGGATAGGATAGAATTACTAGACCAATTAATAGAAGGATTATGACATACTAGCCAGGGATGACCCAAAACAACAGGTGTAAACGGTGAACGGAAAATCAAAAAAGAAATAGTCTCACTGTGGTTACCAGATACTGTGAGAGTTAAAGGTAGTGTCTCAAATTTGATACTGGGAAGATGACTACCATCTAAGGCAAACATGGGCGTAGGCTTGTCTAACGGTCTGAAAGGAATGTTATGTTTCCGAACCCATGCTTCGTCCATGAAACAACCCTCAGCCCCAGAGTCAATCAAGGCACTGCATGTAGCACCCGAACCGGTCCAGCGTAGATGGACCGACATAGTAGTACAAGATCTAGATGAAGGGACCTGAGTAGTAGCGCTCACCAGTAGCCCTCCGCTTACTGATGGGCTCTGGCCTCTTACTGGACATGAATTAACAAAATGTCCAGCAACTCCGCAATAGAGGCACAGGCGGTTGGTGATCCTCCGTTCCCTCTCCTTAGTCGAGATGCGAATCCCTCCCAGCTGCATGGGCTCAGTCTCAAAGCCAGAGGAGGGAGATGGTTGCGATGCGGAGCAGGGAAACACCGTTGATGCGAGCTCTCTTCCACGAGCCCGGTGACGAAGATCTACCCGTCGTTCTATGCGGATGGCGAGAGCAATCAAAGAGTCCACATCTGATGGAACCTCCCGGGAGAGAATCTCATCCTTAACCACTGCGTGGAGTCCCTCCAGAAAACGAGCGAGCAGCGCCGGCTCGTTCCACTCACTAGAGGCAGCAAGAGTGCGAAACTCAATAGAATAATCCGTTATGGACCGTTCACCTTGGCATAAGGAAGCCAGGGCCCTAGAAGCCTCCCTACCAAAAACTGAACGGTCAAAAACCCGAATCATCTCCTCTTTAAAGTTCTGGAACTTGTTAGAGCAATCAGCCCTTGCCTCCCAGATAGCTGTGCCCCATTCTCGAGCCCGGCCAGTAAGGAGTGAAATGACGTAAGCAACCCGAGCTCTCTCTCTAGAGTATGTGTTGGGTTGGAGAGAGAACACAATCTCACACTGCGTGAGAAAGGAGCGGCACTCAGTGGGCTGCCCGGAGTAGCAAGGTGGGTTATTAACCCTAGGTTCTGGAGGCTCGGCAGGCCAGGAAGTAACAGGTGGCACGAGACGTAGACTCTGGAACTGTCCAGAGAGGTCGGAAACCTGAGCGGCCAGGTTCTCCACGGCATGGCGAGCAGCAGACAATTCCTGCTCGTGTCTGCCGAGCATGGCTCCTTGGATCTTGACGGCAGTGTAACGAGCGTCTGAAGTCGCTGGGTCCATTCCTTGGTCGGTTCCTTCTGTCATGCAGGTGAAAGAGGACCCAAAAGCGACTTAACAGAAACAGAGTTTATTTAAGTCCAAACAGGGAATAACAGAAATCCTCTAGTCTGTAGAGGGGAATAACTGGAGAAGCGGCCACAGACTGCAGGTCGCCGGGTAGGCGCAGGCCGTAGTAGACAGAGACACCTGCTCACACGCAGCATCTGATGAAGGCAAAAAACACGACAGGACAGGGCGATACTCAATCACAGCAAAAACACGACAGGACAGGGCGAAACGCAATCACAGCATGGTGAATACTAAACAAGGAACCGACGGGACAGGAACGGAACACAAAGGAATAAATAGGGACTCTAATCAGGGGAAAGGATCGGGAACAGGTGTGGGAAGACTAAATGATGATTAGGGGAATAGGAACAGCTGGGAGCAGGAACGGAACGATAGAGAGAAGAGAGAGCGAGAGAGTGAGAGAGGGATAGAAAGAGGGAAAGAACCCAATAAGACCAGCAGAGGGAAACGAACAGAATGGGGAGCACAGGGACAAGACATGATAATAAATGACAAACATGACAAGTTAACTAGGTGGGATAACAACATATCACAGGCATGGTTAGTACACTTCTCGTCAATAAAGTAGCTATCAGCAAAGGCAGATCTAGAAGGGGGGGGGGGTCGAGGTGAGGAGGGGGATAGTTTTAAGACATTTTTTTGAAGAGGTAGGGTTTCAGGTGCTTTCGGGAGATGGGCAGGGACTCTGCTGCCCTAGAATCAGGGGGAAGCTGGTTCCACCATTGTGGTGCCAGGACAGAGAAGAGCTTGGACTGGGCTGAGCGGGAGCTGCCCTCCTGTAGGGGCGGCAGGGCCAAGAGACCAGAGGTGGCAGATCGGAGTACATAGGTTGGGTTTGAGCATAGCCTGAAGGGTAGGGCAGTTCCTCTTGCTGCTCTGTAGCCAAGTACCATTGTAGCCTTGTAGTGTTTGCTAGTTTCTACTGGGAGCCAGTGGAGTGTGCGGAGGAGCGGGGTGACATGGGAGAACTTGGAAAGGTTGAAAAGCAGGCGGGGCGCGGCGTTCTGGGTAAGTTGCAGGGGTTTGATGGCACAAGCGGGGAGCCCAGCCAACAGCGAGTTGCAGTAGTCCAGACGGGAGATGACAAGGGCCTGGTTTAGGATCTGCGCCGCTTCCTGTGTGAGGTAGGGTTGTACTCTGCGGATGTTGTAGAGCATGAATCTGCAGGAGCGAGTCACTGCTTTGGTGTTTGCAGAGAACAACAGGCTGTTGTCCAGGGTCACGCCAAGGTTCTTTACACCCCGGGAGGAAGAGCAGCGCTGTCTTGTTGAGGTTGAGTTGGTGGGCTGACATCCAAGCTGAGCTATCTGCCAGGCACACACAGATGCATGTCGCCACCTGGGTGTCAGAAGGGGGGGAAGGGAAAAAGTAGTTCCGCGTAGCAATGACAGGAGAGACCATGTGAGGATGTGACAGAGCCGAGTGACTTGGTGTATAGAGAGAAGAGGAGAGGGCCACTCACACACATACACACACACACACACACACACACACACACACACACACACACACACACACACACACACACACACACACACACACACACACACACACACACACACACACACACACACACACACACACACACACACACACACACACACACACACTCTCCATGCCTCCTTCCCCCATTCATCTGTGAGGGGGGTTGATGTGTTGACAGCGTAGCGTCTCAGGGCTAAGTGTCTGTCCTGTGCAGCGAGTGATGGGTGAAGGGAGGGAGTGAGCACAGGCTACCAGAGCACACAGAGAAGTATACCTCTGAGGTCTTCTTTATCCACCCATTAGCTGTCATACCTGCACATCAACACTCCACACGCCCTCTCTCACTCTGAGTTACAGGCTTTCATTTTGCTCTCACAGGTCAGAGGGTCAAAGCTCCAGACACTCCCAGCACAGTGTCTGATATTCGTTGATGCAGCCCGCATCCCAAATGGCACCCTATTCCCTATATAGTGCACCACTTTTTAAGCATATGGGCCCTGGTCGAAAGTAGTGCACTATGTATATAGGGAATAGGGTGTCATTTGGGGTGCAGATATAGTTTTTATATCCATGTGTAAAAGAGTCACGAGACTGATGTTAAGGAGGCCTGATGGGATACTGGCGGTCCAGGGTTTTGACGAGCATTTTTAATTTTTAAATTTAATTTAATTTCACCTTTATTTAACCAGGTAGGCTAGTAAAGAACAAGTTCTCATTTGCAACTGCGACTTGGTCAAGATAAAGCGTAGCAATTCGACACATATAACAACACAGAGTTACACATGGAATAAACAAAACATACAGTCAATAATACAGTAGAACAAAAGAAAACAAAAAGTCTATATACAGTGAGTGCAAATGAGGTAAGTTAAGGAAATAAATAGGCCATGGTGGCGAAGTAATTACAATATAGCAATTAAACACTGGAATGGTAGATCGGCAGAGGATGAATGTGCAGGTAGAGATACTGGGGTGCAAAGGAGCAAAATAAATAAATACCAGTATGGGGTTGAGGTAGGTAGATAGATGGGCTGTTTACAGATAGGCTATGTACAGCTGGTGCTTAAAGCTAGTGAGGGAGATGTGAGTCTCCAGCTTCAGAGATTTTTGCAATTCGTTCCAGTCATGGGGAGCAGAGAACTGGAAGGAAAGACGACCAAAGGAGGAATTGGCTTTGGGGGTGACCAGTGAGATATACCTGCTGGAGCGCGTGCTACGAGTGGGTGCTGCTATGGTGACCAGTGAGCTGAGATAAGGCGGGGCTTTACCTAGCAGAGACTTGTAGATAGCCTGTAGCCAGTGGGTTTGGCGACGAGTATGAAGCGAGGGCCAACCAACGAGAGCGTACAGGTCATAATGGTGGGTAGTGTATGGGGCTTTGGTGACAAAACGGATGGCACTGTGATAGACTGCATCCAGTTTGTTGAGTAGGGTGTTGGAGGCTATTTTATAGATGACATCACCGAAGTTGAGGATCGGTAGGATGGTCAGTTTTACGAGGGTATGTTTGGCAGCATGAGTGAAGGATGCTTTGTTGCGATATAGGAAGCCGATTCTAGATGTAATTTTGGATTGGAGATGCTTCATGAGAGTCTGGAAGGAGAGTTTACAGTCTAACCCAGGTATTTGTAGTTTTGACCAGCGTTGATGACCTCACTAACCGTCTGACAACGTCGTAGTCTATTGAGGAACGGACTTTTGAGGAATCACCACGGTTTAAGAAATACAGAAATTTTCTCAGGAATGAAACTGAACTGCAGTGATCTATCACTTGTTTAGTCAGTACTGTTTCTAAATGGTATTACACAGTTACGTCTCTAAATCATTGTTATGCCCTTGGTAGTTCCCTACTCTACCTTGGTATCAGGATAAGAAGTTAGAGCTTCATTGTCATAGAAACACTATGCTTGAGCTTATGTTCCCTGGGTGAATTAGATCAAGTCTCTCTCTCTCTCTCTCTCTCTCTCTCTCTCTCTCTCTCTCTCTCTCTCTCTCTCTCTCTCTCTCTCTCTCTCTCTCTCTCTCTCTCTCTCTCTCTCTCTCTCTCACTCACTCACTCACTCACTCACTCACTCACTCACTCACTCACTCACTCACTCACTCACTCACTCACTCACTCACTCACTCACTCACTCACTCACTCACTCACTCACTCACACTCTCTCTCTCTCTCTCTCTGACTCGAGACTGCAGCACTGTGTACAACTCTCTCCCCAAAGTAAATACCCCCCTTTCGGTTGGTCTATAATGGTAGTCAAACTGTGTTGGGCGTTCAGGTCCCTGGCCCTTCATAAACATGCTGAAGTTGACAGGCCTCTGGGAAATCTATCTGCAATGACGTAACCTTAACCTTGTTGCTTTTCAAACAGACCCCATGTTTATACATGAAGCAGGGAGAAGAGGAAACAAACAGCCTGCAATTGGAGGAGGAGGAAGGCCCTAACGTGGTGTTCTACTGAGAAAAGGTTGGGGTCAATTCCATTTCAATTCAGTCAATTCAGGAAGTGAAATGACATTTCAATTCCATTTCCTATTTTCCCCGCTGAAGGTTTCAAAGATTTTTCCAAGTTAATAAAGCAGTCCTTGTCACACCCTGACCATAGTTTGCTTTGTATGTTTCTATGTTTTGGTTGGTCAGGGTGTGATCTGAGTGGGCATTCTATGTTGGATGTCTTGTTTGTCTATTTCTATGTCTGGCCTGATATGGTTCTCAATCAGAGGCAGGTGTTAGTCATTGTCTCTGATTGGGAACCATACTTAGGTAGCCTGGGTTTCACTGTGTGTTTGTGGGTGATTGTTCCTGTCTCTGTGTTTGCACCAGATAGGGCTGTTTAGGTTTTCGCACGTTTGTTGTTTTTGTTAGTTCATTCAGTGTCTTTATAAATTAAACATGAATAAACACCACGATGCGTTTTGGTCCGCCTCTCTTTCACCAGAAGAAAACCCTTACAGTCCTGTTTCATCAACCAAATTGATTTGTTTTGATTTGTTTCAAATCGTTTTTATGAGATTAGATCTGTCAGACAGGACAGGAGAGAGAATGAACCAGGATAACCTGCTTAAGAAGGTCAGGTCAGACGGGAGGCGTCAGATCTTAAAGACTTTCTGAGCCCCAGCCCAGTCACCATGGCTGTCTCTCTATCTCCTAATTGGATTAGCCCTCTTTGTGCCCTAGTTCAAATCAAATCAAGTCCAATTTTATTAGTCACTTACACATGGTTAGCAGATGTTATTGTGAGTGTAGCGAAATGCTTGTGCTTCTAGTTCCGACAGTGCAGCACTATCAACAAGTAATCTAACAATTCCACAACAACTGCCTAATACACACAAATCTAAGTAAAGAGATGGAATACAAATATGTATACTACCGGTCAAAAGTTTCAGAACACCTACTCATTCAAAGGTTTTTCTTTATTTTGACTGTTTTCGACATTGAATAATAGTGAAGACATGAACTATGAAATAACACATGTGGAATCATGTAGTAACCACAAAAGTGTTAAACAAATAGTCAACTGGAATGCATTTCAATTAACAGGTGTACCTTCTTAAAAGTTAATTTGTGGATTTCCTTTCCTTCTTAATGCATTTAAGCCAATTGGTTGTGTTGTGACAAGGTAAGGGTGGTATACAGAAGATAGCCCTATTTGGTAAAAGACCAAGGCCATATTATGGCTGGAACAGCTCAAATAAGCAAAGAGAAATGACAGTACGTCATTACTTTAAGACATTTCAAGAACTTTGACCGTTTCGTCAAGTGCAGTTGCAAAAACCATCAACCGCAAAAACCATCAAGCGTTATGATGACACTGTCTCTCGTGAGGACCGCCAGAGGAATGGAAGACCCAGAGTTACCTCTGCTGCAGAGTACAAGTTCATTAGAGTTACCAGCCTCAAAGATTGCAGCCCAAATAAATGCTTCACAGAGTTCAAGTAACAGACACATCTCAACATCAACTGTTCAGATGAGACTGTGTGAATCAGGCCTTCATGGTTGAATTGCTACAAAGAAAACACTACTAAATGATACTAATAAGAAGAAGAGACTTGCTTGGGCCAAGAAACACAAGCAATGGACATTAGACTGGTGGTAATCTGTCCTTTCTGTTCCTTTGGTTCCAGATTTTTGGTTCCAACCACCGTGTCTTTCTGAGACGGGGTGTAGGTGAACAGATGATCTCCGCATGTGTTTTTCCCACTGTAAAGCATGGAGGAGGAGGTGTGATGGTGTGGGGGTGCTTTGCTGGTGACCCTGTCTGTGCTTTATTTAGAATTCAAGCCACACTTAACAAACATGGCTACCACAGCATTCTGCAGCGATACGCCATCCAATCTGATTTGGGCTTAGTCCCACTATCATTTGTTTTTCAACAGGACGATGACCTAACACACCTCCAGCCTGTGTAAGGTCTATTTGACCAAGAAGAAGAGTGATGGAGTGCTACATCAGATGACCTGGCCTCCACAATCCCCCAACCTCAACCAAATTGAGATGGTTTGGAATGAGTCGGACCGCAGAGTGAAGGAAATGCAGCCAACAAGTGCTCAGCATATGTGGGAATTGCTTTAAGAGTGTTGGAAAAGCATTCCAGGTGAAGCTTGGTTGAGAGAATGCCAAGAGTGTGCCAGGCTGTCATCAAGGCAACTTTGATGAATCTCAAATATAAAATATATTTGGATTTGTTTAAAACTTTTTTGGTTACTACATTATTTCATACGTGTTATTTCATAGTTTTCATGACTTCACTGTTATTATAACGGTTCACTTTAGGTGAAGTAGAGTCAGACCAAAATGCGGCATGGCTATTGCGATCCATGTTTAATGAAAAAAAGTAAACACGAATCAAATACAAAAACAATAAACGTACCACGAAAACTGAAACAGTCTAATACTGGTGCAAAGTAACACAGAGACAGTCACAAGGACACTAAGGACAATCACCCACGAAACACACAAAGAATATGGCTCCCTAAATATGGTTCCCAATCAGAGACAACGATAAACACCTGCCTCTGATTGAGAACCACTTCAGACAGCCATAGACTTAACTAGAACACCCCACTAAGCTACAATCCCAATACCAACACACCACATACAAAAACCCCATGCCACACCCTGGCCTGACCAAATAAATGAAGATAAACACAAAATACCTCGACCAGGGCGTGACAGAACCCACCCCCCTAAGGTGCGGACTCCCGGACGCACCTCAAAACAATAGGGAGGGTCCGGGTGGGCATCTGTCCATGGTGGCGGCTCCGGCGCGGGACGTGGACCCCACTCAATCACCGTCTTAGTCCCTCCTCCTCGCATCCTTGGATAGTCCACCCTCGCCGCCGACCATGGCCTAGTAGTCCTCACCCAGAACCCCACTGGACTGAGGAGCAGGTCGGGACTGAGGGGCAGCTCGGGACTGAGGGGAAGCTCGGGACTGAAGGGAAGCTCGGTACTGAGGGGAAGCTCGGTACTGAGAGGAAGCTCAGGCAGGTAGTTGGCTCCGGCAGATCCTGGCTGGCTGGCGGATCTGGAAGAGTCTGGTTGACTGGCGGATCTGGAAGAGTCTGGCTGACTGGCGGATCTGGAAGAGTCTGGCTGACTGGCGGATCTGGAAGAGTCTGGCTGACTGGCGGATCTGGAAGAGTCTGGCTGACTGGCAGATCTGGTGGCTCCGTGCAGACTGGCAGCTCCGTGCAGACTGGCAGCTCCTTGCAGACTGGCAGCTCTGGCTGCTTCATGCAGACTGCCAGCTCTGGCTGCTTCATGCAGACTGGCAGCTCTGCTGCTTCATGCAGACTGCCAGCTCTGGCTGCTTCATGCAGACTGGCAGCTCTGCTGCTTCATGCAGACTGGCAGCTCTGGCTGCTCCATGTAGGCTGGCAGCTCTGGCTGCTCCATGCAGGCTGGCAGCTCTGGCTGCGCTGAACAGGCGGGAGACTCCGGCGGCGCTGGAGATGAGGAAGGCTCTGGCTGCGCTGAACAGGCGGGCAACAAGTGGCATTAATAAAGTGACTAGTGATCCATTTGTTAGAGTGGCCAATGATTTCAAATCTATATGTAGGCAGCAGCCTCTCTGTGTTAGTGATAGCTATTTAACAGTCTGATGGCCTTGCGATAGAAACTATTTTTCAGTCTCTCGGTCCCAGCTTTGATGCACCTGTACTGACCTCGCCTTCTGGATAGTAGCGGGGTGAACAGGCAGTGACTCGGGTGTTTGTTGTCCTTGATGATCTTTTTGGCCTTCCTGTGACATCGGGTGCTGTAGGTGTCCTGAAGGGCAGGTAGTTTGCCCTGGTGATGTGTTGTGCAGAACGCACCACCCTCTGGAGAGCCCTGCGGTTGTGGGCGGTGCAGTTGCCGTACCAGGCGGCGATACAGCCCGACAGGATGCTCTCAACTGTGCATCTGTAAAAGTTTGTGAGGGTTTCAGGTGACAAGCCAAATTTCTTCAGCCTCCTGTTGCACGTTCTTCATCACACTGTCTGTGTGGGTGGACCATTTCAGTTTCAGTTTGTCCATGATGTGTACACTGAGGAACTTAAAACTGTGTGTTTGTGTGTTTGCGTGTGTGCATGTGCATCCATACAGTGCTTGATTTGTAAATTGGGAGGTGCTGGAACAAAGGGGGGGGGAGTCCTTTATAATAAAGCCTTGCATGCATTATCATGATTATGTGTACTGGCATAGATCACTAGACTAGAGTCGCTTGCAGAATTTGCACATAGGGAAAACGTTTTGTAGCATGTGAAACATGTGGCCTTAATAAATGCATTTCATGCTATTTTACATCATTTTAGATGACTGGGGACTTGAGCAGAATATTTTTTAACACCTCACAAATGATCGAAATGACACTGACAAACTGAGAATCTGATATCAATAAAAACGACATTTTCTTCAATCCATCAATAGCCCAGGCCGAGGTGTGTGGAGACTCATATATTCTACAATATGAGGAGGAATTTATAGTCCTAAAAAAGCTTTCCAGTTTCAGTGAATCACCCAATGATGCTCTGCTCAGCTCACTCACCGGTGATGGCCGATGCGCTCCTGCCAAAAGCAAATTTCTCTCTTGTTTTACTTGGGAAAACAATGCTTTTTGCTCAATAGGCCTATTTGGAAGTTGATAACTTGGTAGCCTACTGACAGATTAGTCTTGTCTTTTCAGCAGGATCCATTTGCTTTCCAACCTGTATTTCCCCACGATTGCATTTGAAATATTGCGAGGCCTGTCTTGACTGCATGCTGTTCACTGACAGATTTGACGCGCGTTCCCGACTGTAGGCACGTCTCGTGATTGGGCTACACACATTCCACAGCTAGGCAATAAAAAAATGAACTATTGATCATTTATTTCGGAATAGACAGCAGTAATTCTATTTGTTTGGCAAATGTATTTACATTAATCTGGGGTGCTGCGGGACCTCCAAAACCCTTAGCGCGGCTATGATTCGATAAGGAAATAAATGATGGAATGCAACTCTGGAGAGATGAGAGTTGCAGGCTCATGTCTATCAGAGTAGAGAGGGAGAGAGAAAGATAATAGAAAGTAAATCTCAATCTAGTTCTGTGCGAGATACAGGTGCGCTCCTCTCTCTCACCACATCAATGGCCACGCGTTGGTCTATAATATAGTTTACACTGTTGCGCAAATCATAAACCCTGGCCGGCTCAACACGAATCAATTATCAGGCACATTTTCACATTACGTTTTTTAAGGGGCAGCCGTTAGAATGACAAAGGAGTAAACTTGAATTAGTCCAATTATAGTTGCTTTTATTAGAATGTTTACATTGCAAACAGTGAAAAAAATGTTCATGCCAAGAGAGGTATCGGATCTAGGCGAATGGGTTCCGGTGTTGTGCCGAAAATCTCCCCCTGACAGAATCCCTCCCTCCTTCGCGTGAATGCGCACGCACTCAATTTTTCATTGCTGCGATTTGCTTGCTAGTTGAGATTTTTGATCACGTTAGTCTGCGTTTCATTTTCTTTATTATTTTTACGTCGGTTTGATCGCGGGGAGGCAGTAAAAATGTATGCAGTTTTCGGTTTGGCTATTTGTTTCAAGTGTATTAGTCTATAAATACATCTCTTGGGCAAAAATCGTTCTCTCCCATGTCTTATCCGACTAGTAGTTGTTCTGAAATGTTTATTGTTTGCCTAAATTTTACCCCCTCCTCTGTTTAATATAACACACATACATGAATTATTAATTTCGGTTGCATATCCTGATGTGAAGTTTATTCTATAGAAATGATTTGACTCTGATGTGTACCACAGAAAGTATTTGAGTCTAGCCACAAAAGTAAGGAAATTAGAAGGGGGGGTGGGATGATTATGGCAAGGCTATTTTCTTGAATAAATAAATAAAGATAATACCCAAATATTATCACACAATAACACAAAAACATTACAGAAAGTTACATTTGTTAAAAAACATTACATGGGAAGTACAAATGTAAATATTTGCATAATAAGATATAAAATGACAATAAATCAAATATAAAAAGACAATAAACAAATATAAGAAGACAATAAACAACATAAACAAACTGGAAAGCTGCTCGACTGAACATTTCGTTTTCCAGGTTGATACCGTCGTCTGGAACTCAAGCCTGACCTCGTCCTGACAGGCAGCTCAGACATAATCCTCAATGCTGTTATGGCTTTCATACAGGACTGGTGGAATCATCGTGGGCAGCGGTCACCAAAAATCTTCAATTTAAGATGAACAGTTTTAATATATTTAAAGCATTAAATACATTTTCTTGAATTACAATTATTTCATTATCAGACAAAGAGGATAATACTACCTCTAGAAATATTACTCCTTTTCAAATTCGTACTTGTAAAAATGTGCCTTTAGAAGTGAACAAGCAATTACCCAGTTCGTGTCTTCCTCATTATTGTCCACCTCCCCACAGAAGTGGCACAGTTGTCTCAGGTCATCCAGCAAAACATAATGTCAAGAATGCTATCCATCTTTACATGCAATTTTCAGAGCAAACAGGGAACAGGGAACAAGGGAATAGTATAGGTTTCTTGTAACATAATTATTTAAATACATGTGTTTTAGTGGCCATATAGTCAGAAGTTGGATGGAAGATAACCTTGAAAGATCCAAATAAATGTTTTTTTTTTACCTACAACTATATTAAATTAGAAATTGAACATACCAGTGTTTTTGGAGGAGTGACTGCTATTTCTTCTCTCGAGATGTTAGCATCTTTGGTCCTATTTCTTCTCTTGTGATGTTAGCATCTTTGATCCGTATTTCTTCTCTCGTGATGTTAGCATCTTTGATCCGTATTTCTTCTCTCGTGATGTTAGCATCTTTGATCCGTATTTCTTCTCTCGTGATGTTAGCATCTTTGATCCTATTTCTTCTCTCATGATGTTAGCATCTTTGATCCTATTTCTTCTCTCGTGATGTTAGCATCTTTGATCCTATTTCTTCTCTCGTGATGTTAGCATCTTTGATCCTATTTCTTCTCTCGTGATGTTAGCATCTTTGATCCGTATTTCTTCTCTCGTGATGTTAGCATCTTTGATCCGTATTTCTTCTCTCGTGATGTTAGCATCTTTGATCCGTATTTCTTCTCTCGTGATGTTAGCATCTTTGATCCGTATTTCTTCTCTCATGATGTTAGCATCTTTGATTCTATTTCTTCTCTCGTGATGTTAGCATCTTTGATCCGTATTTCTTCTCTCGTGATGTTAGCATCTTTGATCCGTATTTCTTCTCTCATGATGTTAGCATCTTTGATTCTATTTCTTCTCTCGTGATGTTAGCATCTTTGATCCGTATTTCTTCTCTCGTGATGTTAGCATCTTTGATTCTATTTCTTCTCTCGTGATGTTAGCATCTTTGATCCTATTTCTTCTCTCATGATGTTAGCATCTTTGATCCGTATTTGAAAAGACAATCGACTCCTCCTTCAAAACACATTCAGCAAACTGAATGTTTTCCCCAACAAAATGATGTTACACTTAAGATTATATTTTGCAATTATACACCAACAAAGCTATAATATAATTTGACAGTTCTGTTTTGCCTTTTAGTCAGTATACTTTTAGTAGGTTAATTGTGCATTACTTATACTCTCATACTTACTTTCAAGGCAAAGACCCCATTAGAAGTAACATCTTCTTGGCATGGGTGAGGAAGAGTACCGCATGCCCATCAGGAGATATTATACCCCTTCTCTCTCAGGAATGATCTGAACATATAAGAGTAATAAAAGTACAGCAGTTTGAAAGACTTTATTGATTACAGTGTAGAGATTATTAACAGTATAGCATTTCAAAGACTTTATTGATTCCATTTAAAGCCGTTTTTACCTTGTCACCCCCTGGCATCTATTTATCTTTCTGGAACTTTCCCCCATTTGTTCGAGGAACAGAGCCCTCTTTTTAGATGGTAGCATAACCTTTCAAGTTGAGACAGACAGACACACACATTACACACACATACATACATACATACATACATACATACATACATACATACATACATACATACATACATACATACATACATACATACATACATACATACATACATACATACATACATACATACATACATACATACATACATACATACATACATACATACATACATACATACATACATACATACATACATACATACATACATACATACATACACATATTACATTCACACATACATGCATACACATATTACATTCACACATATTACACACACATTACACACACATACATACATACATACATACACATATTACATTCACACATATTACACACACATAAATACACACATATTACACACGTGTATGTGTTCACATGTATATTCTGTATTATGTATGTATTTCTTTGTACTGCCTTAGCGGCTCTTACCGTCACAGTCCAGTGGTTGTGTTCATTGATGATGCCAATAATGTACTTGCACATCATTGGATCAATCTGAAATTTAAAAGAGCAAAGATACAGTGGCTTGAGTTCAGAATCTGTCAAACATAACATATAAAACGATGATCTTACGAGAATAATCCAACCGGCCTTAAGTTTTGATTTCTTGCTCCCCCGAAATGCCAGTCATTTCAAAGGTGTCAATGTAGAAAGCTTGGTTGACTGCCTATTAAAATTCTGCACCAGATGGAAAATGTAGGCATTGATGGTCTGACAGAAGGAAACAAAATAGACAATGAAGGTAAATCTGTTACATGGAAAAACAACCATTTAGATGTTCCTTAAAAATACACAGATCAACCACACACACACAGTGTTTACATATACTGTATATACTATATGTGTATATACTGACTACACAGTCTTACTTCACTTTCCAGCTCCATATTTGGACCAGTTCTGTGGAGATCCTGATAAAAGATTTTATATGGGCCGATTCTAGACAACGGCACACCTTTTCCTCCCCAAGCCTCTGCAACACCTGGAAATTTCGGTCTGCCTCTCTTCTAACAGCATACGAAGTTCATTACAGTCAGCCACCAATTGTGCAAGTTCTCCCACTTAAAAAGATGAGAGAGGCCTGTAATTTTCATCATAGGTACACTTCAACTATGACAGACAAAATGAGAAGAAAAAAAAATCCTGAAAATCACATTGTAGGATTTTTAATAAATGTATTTGCAAATTATGGTGGAAAATAAGTATTTGGTCGATAACAAAAGTTTATCTCAATACTTTGTTATATACCCTTTGTAGGCAATGACAGAGGTCAAACATTTTCTGTAAGTCTTCACAAGGTTTTCACACACTGTTGCTGGTATTTTGGCCCATTCCTCCATGCAGATCTCCTCTAGAGCAGTGATGTTTTGGGGCTGTTGCTGGACAACACAGACTTTCAACTCCCTCCAAATATTTTCTATGGGGTTGAGATCTGGAGACTGGCTAGGCCACTCCAGGACCTTGAAATGCTTCTTACAAAGCCACTCCTTCGTTGCCCAGGCGATGTGTTTGGGATCATTGTCATGCTGAGACCCAGCCACGTTTCATCTTCAATGCCCTTGCTGATGGAAGGAGGTTTTCACTCAAAATCTCACGATACATGGGCCCATTTATTCTTTCCATTACACGGATCAGTAGTCCTGGTCCCTTTGCAGAAAAACAGCCCCAAAGCATGATGTTTCCACCCCCATGCTTCACAGTAGGTATGGTGTTCTTTGGATGCAACTCAGCATTCTTCGTCCTCCAAACATGACGAGTTGAGTTTTTACCAAAAAGTTATATTTTTGTTTCATCTGACCATATGACATTCTCCCAATCTCCTTCTGGATCCAAATGCTCTCTAGAAAACTTCAGACGGGCCTGGACATGTACTGGCTTAAGCAGGGGGACACGTCTGGCACTGCAGGATTTGAGTCCCTGGCGGCGTAGTGTGTTACTGATGGTAGGCTTTGTTACTTTGGTCCCAGCTCTCATTCACTAGGTCCCCCCATGTGGTTCTGGGATTTTTGCTTGTGATCATTTTGACCCCACGGGGTGATATCTTATCAGTGGTCTTGTATGTCTTCCATTTCCTAATAATTGCTCCCACAGTTGATTTCTTCAAACCAAGCTGCTTACCTATTGCAGATTCAGTTTTCCCAGCCTGGGGCAGGACTACAATTTTGTTTCTGGTGTCCTTTGACAGCTCTTTCGGCAGGAAAGAAAATAGCCCCCCCCCCCTCTAATTTCCATACTTTTGTGGCTAGACTCAAATACTTTCTGTGGCACACATCAGAATCAAATCATTTCTATAGAATGGGCAACTGAAATGAATAATTCATGTATGTGTGTTATATTAAACATAGAGGAGGGACTAAAATGTTGGCAAGCAATAAACGTTTCAGAACAACTATGGCTGAATTATCCTTACACTTTCAAAAAACCTGTCGAAAAAGACATGGGAGAGATGACGAATTTTGGCAAAGAGATGTATTTATAGACTAATACAAATCAGTAGCGGACCCAGGGTGCCATACAAGCTATAACCGCCACATACACTTGAAACAAATAGCCAGACCGAAATTTGCAGACATTATTAGTACCTCCCAGCGATCAAACCGCCGTAAATAAATAAAATGAAAAGCAGCCTAACTTAATCAGAAATCTCAACTAGCAAGCAAGTCGCAGCAATGAAGACTTGAGTGCGTGCGTGTTTACGTGAAGGGGGGGGGGGGTCTGTAAGGGGGGGAGCTTTTTTGGCACAGCACCGGAACGAAACAGTCCAAAACTGAGAGGGGCCAGGATCCGGCTCAAATTAAGCACTGCATCCGTATGTGCGCGTGGGTGCGTGAGTGTGTGTGTGTGTCTTGAGACTCACTTCATTCTCTATGAGAGGCTCGACTCCATCGAAGACTTTGACTTCTGTTTGTGTTCCATGGACCACCTGCATTCTTCCTGTGCCTTGTCAGACTGAGCTCTGATGTTTCTCGTGTTAAAGACTTTGCTTCTTTGTGCCTTTACCCATCTGAGTGCTTTGTATCCACTGCATATGTTTGAGTGCTTCCAGAGAGCTGGCATGCAACCTGTAATCTTCATCCGTAGAACACAAAACAAACTCTCCCCCAAATCCCCCGCCAGCCCTTTTCTCTCTCTTTTCTCTCTACTTCTCTCTGTCTGTCTGTCTCCCTCGCTCTCTTGCTCCATCTCGCTCCATCTCTCTCTCTCTCCTCTCTTTCTGTTCATAGGCACTAAAGCCTTCCTTTGCTTTGAGACACTTGGCAAACGCTATGTTTACCATATGCATGGCGGCAGCGGCGTTGGCTATGCATCTAAAGAGAAAGGGGAGTGCAGAGGTAAATAAGTCTTTGAGCTTTCAGTCTCCATAGGACAAAACCTGGAAAAACAAAAGCAACCTGCCAACTGCAACAGAGAAATAGCAGGTAGCAGCAACTATCGAGGAAACAACAATGGAAGGCCGGAACGCAGTACTGGTAGGCCCAGCTGATAGGCCCAAACGTCGTTCCTCAGCAGCTGATAGACCCAAACGTCGTTCCACAGTGTCTGATAGGCCCAAACGTCGTTCCACAGTGACTGATAGGCTAATAGGAGGCTGTTTCCTGCCCAGATGAGGGGGCTGGGAGCCCTTCCAGGTTGTGTATGGTGGGCAGAATGGGAGGGGGGGGGGGGGGTATTTTCAGACAAAGGATATGGTTTGTTGCATGCCTGTAGCCTACTGCTAATTAGGCATCCAGCTACATGTATGGCTGTGAAGGAAGGGGAGACGGCAAAGGAGAAAGGAGGTTTTATCGGAGAGGTGGGGAGAGGAGAGCACTTCTAACTACCTTCATTGTTTTTACTCCTCTATAATCTTCTATGTTCATGTTCCACCGCTCTCTCCCTCTCCTCCCCCCCAAAGCCAGTTACACATGTAGTTTCTGTTTTTATATGTGTTGGATGAAATCTCTTTAAATCTACAAATCCAATCCTCTGGCCCTGTTTGGAATCAGCCTGCAGGTACAATTCAAATTCTAAAAATTCTGTTTCCTAATCTCATGAATTCTATTCTGTTCTCTCTGCAAAGGGTTCATGTGGCGGTTTTTACTGCAGCGCGACTTGGTTGGTCTCTCTGGGGCACTGAGTACGTAGGCTGAGTGAAGGCAAATCAAGGGAAACCCTCGCTCACTGCAAGAGTGCTGCATTAAATGTTATTCTCCGTCTGTAACAAATGAGTTTTAAAGATAATGTTACAACCTGGCTCATAGCTCGTAACAACAGAGGGGGACCCCACATGACTTAGACCGTAAAAAGGAATAAATCTATTCAACTAAATAATAATACATTTGGAAAAACTAACATAAGCTGTGGACACCGGTAGGATCAGTAGTGTTTGGAGCGTGTGGATGAGTGGAGAGGGTGTTGTATGGTGAAAACAGACCCCCCCAAAAAAGTGGTGGAAGCTGATGTAGCCACCCTTTATAGCCTTCAGGCCCAGCCTGGGCAGGTGTGCCACGTCAGCTGACGATCCTCCCAGCGATGCCCTCTGGACTCCTGCAACAAGCAGACTAACAAACAGGAGATCCCAGCAGACAGAGTTGGGTTCCACCACAAACCTGAAACAAAAACAAAACAGAAACACACGCAAAAACATGACTCATTACTAAACATTAGGGACCTAATCATTGGATTAGGTCCCTTGTGGCTCAGTTGCTACAGCATGGCGCCTGCAACGCCAGGGTTGTGAGTTCAATTAACACAGGGGACTAAAATGTGAACAAAAAACACCCACTTATAACCCCTGCCCCTCCTTCTCCCACCTCAGCGACCTCGGGATCCCAAGGAGCACGTTAAGAGGGAGAGAACGAGAGACAGAACCGGGGAAGCAAGAAGGAGACAGGAGCTCTATTCTTATACAATCATTGGGCAAAACAACACAAGGACCTTGGCTTGGAGCCCTTGTTAAGGACACAGAGAAAGCAATGCAGCACAGTCACAAGAAAACAACAGAGATTCTGCTCAAGTCAATACACTATTAGCATAACAGAGACTAATGCAGTAGAAACATGTCCATAAGCCAGGCTTTGGATATGGATGAATGTGTGGGCGTCAACTGCTCCTCTCTTCTCCTCCTTATCCCCTCCTTTTCACTCGTCGGTTCCCTTCTCTCTTCTTTTCTCTCTCTCCTCCTTTTCTCTCTCGCCAAACAGTCTTCCCGTTTTGTTTTGCACACGGTAAACTGCTACGGAGCTTCAACTGTGAAGTCTGTGTCTCCTTTGTCTCCTTTCTCGTCTCATCTCTCCATCAAACAGAGGAGGCTGCCAAAAGGAGGAAGAGAGGAGTAAGACAGTGTGCTGATTTGGTGTTTCTGCAGCGATTTGAGAGACATGTCAAAGGGAATCGATTCATTATAGTCGACCTTTAAACTGGGCCAGTTTATTTCCACAGTAAGTGTTTCCTTTCGAAAGCTTATTCGCTGAGAATCGGTCCTTGGAGGGTTTAAAATATGCATTACCAGTCTGATGGCAAGGCATAATAAGGAGTTTTACCACGCCGTGTGTCCCAGTAATGACTGCTTTATACAGAAGCACACATCTCTATACACCTCTCTCTCAGACACCATCTCATATCACTCTTTCTTCCCCTCTTTTCTTTAATGCCCCTTTTGATTGAAGATGCTGAGGAATAGCTGATCGTTTCTACCTTTCACACACTTGCAAATCATTCTTTCAGTGGCGATGAGGAAGACAGATGTTTCTCATTTCTTTTTGACGTGCCTGTTATATTATTGTCTCTGTGCCTGCAACGAGATATGATTGCTATTTAATGCGGACACAATGAACAGTTGCATTTTTACACACTCCAATCCCACTCCAGTCGTGATGCCATCTGCTTCTGGGAACTGTGGGAGTACTGGAGGGAGTAGGGTCAGTGGAACAAATAAAGAAAATCAATCAACCTAAGGAGTGTAAACAAACCACAGATAATCACAATTAAACCCCCATGTAGATACCACTGCTCCTCTGAGGATCGTGACATCAGCAAAGGGGGAAAGGGAGGAAGAGGAGGCTTCGGAAAGAGGAAAAGAAGATGAGGGAAAGCGATGTCTTCATTTAAACTCCCTTTTTTTAAATCCGATTCTGAGCAGGATGTTTCTGATGTAGCTGTGTGATTAAGGCGAGCAGAGCAGAGCAGCAGACCTAGCAGGATCAGTGCCTTGGCCCTGTCGAAAATCCTATCGCTCATCCCCATAAGCAAGGACAATGATTTCTACCCCCCAGTGGAGCAGAGAGAGAGAGGACCCTGGGATATAGAGCAGAGCTGAAGGGCATTTCCATCGGAAAAAGGACCCATGAGCACCAGTTCATAAGAGCTTGTCAAATTGGGTGTCAAATGAAAGCTAAGAGTCTATATATTTGGGGAATGAAAGCATAGATACAACCATTTTCCATCTTCAACATTTATTTGAAGTAAAGGCTTTGCTTTTTGGATATGGATAAGTCTGAAAAGGTGTCAGAAATGTATCAAAACACAAAAATGTTGATGTAAAACCCATGCCAACTAATATCAACACAAACATTTGGTTTTTGTGGAAATTGTTCATCTTCTGTAAGTTTAAGAAATATTGCCTTGTAATTCCAAAAAATTACCAAAAAACCCACATACAGTGGGGAGAACAAGTATTTGAATCACTGGCGATTTTGCAGGTTTTCCTACTTACAAAGCACGTAGAGGTCGGTCATTTTTATCATAGGTACACTTCAACTGTGAGAGACGGAATCTAAAACAAAAATCCAGAAAATCACATTGTATGATTTTGTAGACCTGTACAAGGCTGGGATGGGCTTCAGGACAATAGGCAAGCAGCTTGGTGAGAAGGCAACAACTGTTGGCGCAATTATTAGAAAATGGAAGAAGTTCAAGATGACGGTCAATCACCCTCGGTCTGGGGCTCCATGCAAGATCTCACCTTGTGGCGCATGTCCAGGCCCGTCTGAAGATTGCCAATGACCATCTGGATGATCCAGAGGTGGAATGGGAGAAGGTCATGTGGTCTGATGAGACAAAAATAGAGCTTTTTGGTCTAAAATCCACTCGCCGTGTTTGGAGGAAGAAAAAGGATGAGTATTCTTAATCTGTTCTGAGTTATAATAAATATCATGAACACTTACAACGCTGCGCATTGGTCCTCCGATCCTTCCTACTACTCCTCCTCATCAGACCAAGCAGCGTGGTAACGGGAAGCGGCAGAAATCTCAAGACTCCTGGACATGGGAGGAGATTCTGGACGGCAAGGGACCCTGGGCACAGGCTGGGGAATATCACCGCCCCAAAGCAGAGCTGGAGGAAGCGAAAGCTGAGCAGCGGTGGTATGAGAAGGCAGCACGGCAGCACGGCTGGGACGAGAGGCAGCCCCAAAAATGTCTTGGAGGAGACACACAGGGAGTGTGGCTAAGTCAGGTTGGAGACCTGAGCCAACTCCCCGTGCTTACCGCGGAGAGAGGTGGACCGGGCAGGCACCGTGTTATGCTGTGAGGCACACGGTGTCCCCAGTGCACAGGCATAGCCCGGTGCGTTACATAGCAGTGCCTCGTATCGGCCGGGTAAGAGTGGGCATCGAGCCAAGTGACATGAAGCCGGCTCAGCGCATCTGGTCTCCAGTGCGTCTCCTTGGGCCAGGAAACATGGCACCAGCCCTACGCATGGTGTCCCCGGTTCGCCAGCACAGCCCAGTGCGGTCTATTCCACCTCGCCGCACTGGCCTGGCTACGGGGAGCATCCAGCCAGGTAGGGTTGTGCAGGCTCGGTGCTCGAGACCTCCAGTGCGCCTTCACGGTCCGGTCTATCCAGTGCCTCCTCCACGCACCAGCCCTCCGGTGGCAGCCACCCGCACCAGGTTTTCTCTCCGTCTCCTCCCTACAGGTGCTCCCATCTGTCCTGAGCTGCCAGAGTCACCTGTCTGTCCTAAGCTGCCAGAGTCTCCCGTCTGTCCTGAGCTGCCAGAGTCTCCCGTCTGTCCTGAGCTGCCAGAGTCTCCCGTCTGTCCTGAGCTGCCAGAGTCTCCCGTCTGTCCTGAGCTGCCAGAGTCTCCCGTCTGTCCTGAGCTGCCAGAGTCTCCCGTCTGTCCTGAGCTGCCAGAGTCTCCCGTCTGTCCTGAGCTGCCAGAGTCACCTGTCTGTCCTAAGCTGCCAGAGTCTCCCGTCTGTCCTGAGCTGCCAGAGTCTCCCGTCTGTCATGAGCTGCCAGAGTCTCCCGTCTGTCCTGAGCTGCCAGAGTCTCCCGTCTGTCCTGAGTTGCCGGAGCCGCCTGTCTGTCCTGAGCTGCCGGAGTCTCCCGTCTGTCCTGAGCTGCCGGAGTCTCCCGTCTGTCCTGAGCTGCCGGAGCCGCCTGTCTGTCCTGAGCTGCCGGAGCCGCCCGTCTGTCCTGAGCTGCCGGAGCCGCCCGTCAGTCAGGAGCAGCCGGAATCTCCCACGGAGGCAGGTTAAGGAGCGGACAAAGACTATGGAGTGGGGTCCACGTCCCGCGCCTGAGCCGCCACCACGGACAGACGCCCACCCAGACCCTCCCCTATAGGTTCAGGTTTTGCGGCCGGAGTCCGCACCTTTGGGGGGGGGGGGGGGGGGGGTACTGTCATGTTCTGACCTTAGTTCCTTTGTTTTGTCTTTGATTTAGTATGGTCAGGGCGTGAGTTGGGGTGGGCAGTCTATATTCTTTTTGCTATGATTTGGGATTTCTGTGTTTGTGTCTGCACCAGACAGAGTTGTTTCGGTTTCATTTCGTTCTCTTTGTTGTTTTATTCTTTAGTGTTCTGAGTTATAATAAATATCAGGAGCACTTAAAAAATTTATCCATGCTTTTGTCACTTCTCGGTTAGACTACTGCAATGCTCTACTTTCCGGCTACCCGGATAAAGCACTAAATAAACTTCAGTTAGTGCTAAATACGGCTGCTAGAATCCTGACTAGAACCAAAAAAAATGATCATATTACTCCAGTGCTAGCCTCTCTACACTGGCTTCCTGTAAAGCAAGGGCTGTAAAGCAAGGTTTTACTGCTAACCTACAAAGCATTACATGGGCTTGCTCCTACCTATCTCTCTGATTTGGTCCTGCCGTACATACCTACACGTACGCTACGGTCACAAGACGCAGGCCTCCTAATTGTCCCTAGAATTTCTAAGCAAACAGCTGGAGGCAGGGCTTTCTCCTATAGAGCTCCATTTTTATGGAACGGTCTGCCTACCCATGTCAGAGACGCAAACTCGGTCTCAACCTTTAAGTATTTACTGAAGAGTCTGGAGCAACGAACCACCCTTGCTGTCTCTGCCTGGCCGGGTCCCCTCTTTCCACTGCGATTCTCTGCCTCTAACCCTATTACAGGGGCTGAGTCACTGGCTTACTGGGGCTCTCTCATGCCGTCCCTGGAAGGGGTGCGTCAACTGAGTGGGTTGATTCACTGATGTGGTCGTCCTGTCTGGGTTGGTGCCCCCCCTTGGGTTGTGCCATGGCGGAGATCTTTGTGGGCTATACTCAGCCTTGTCTCAGGATGGTAAGTTGGTGGTTGAAGATATCCCTCTAGTGGTGTGGGGGCTGTGCTTTGGCAAAGTGGGTGGGGTTATATCCTTCCTGTTTGGCCCTGTCCGGGGGTGTCCTCGGATGGGGCCACAGTGTCTCCTGACCCCTCCTGTCTCAGCCTCCAGTATTTATGCTGCAGTAGTTTATGTGTTGGGGGGCTAGGGTCAGTTTGTTATATCTGGAGTACTTCTCCTGTCCTATTCGGTGTCCTGTGTGAATCTAAGTGTGCGTTCTCTAATTCTCCCCTTCTCTCTTTCTTTCTCTCTCTCGGAGGACCTGAGCCTTAGGACCATGCCCCAGGACTACCTGACATGATGACTCCTTGCTGTCTCCAGTCCACCTGGCCGTGCTGCTGCTCCAGTTTCAACTGACCTGAGCCCTAGGACCGTGCCCCAGGACTACCTGACATGATGACTCCTTGCTGTCCCCAGTCCACCTGACCGTGCTGCTGCTCCAGTTTCAACTGTTGTGCCTTATTATTATTCGACCATGCTGGTCATTTATGAACATTTGAACATCATTTGAACATCTTGGCCATGTTCTGTTATAATCTCCATCTGGCACAGCCAGAAGATGACTGGCCACCCCACATAGCCTGGTTCCTCTCTAGGTTTCTTCCTAGGTTTTGGCCTTTCTAGGGAGTTTTTCCTAGCCACCATGCTTCTACACCTTCATTGCTTGCTGTTTGGGGTTTTAGGCTGGGTTTCTGTACAGCACTTTGAGATATCAGCTGATGTACGAAGGGCTATATAAATACATTTGATTTGATTTGGTTTGACTTACCTCCGATCCTCCCTACTACTCCACCACGTCAGAGTGCCCACATACTTGGATGATGATTGTTTACCTCGAACGACCAACGCGGTTATCTCAGAACTTCTCTAGGCAAGATTGTTTTGAAAACGTTTGTTTTTCACTAACATCTGTTATCATGCCCGTGTGATGTTCTGTGTCTGGCTGTGCTAATTTCAAACAAGAGTTTTTCCCCGATGCTGCCAGTGGCTTGCGGCTATCAAGAATGTATCTTACGGTGACCAAAGATTATCAGAGGGATTTTCAGGCTGAACTGATGGGGAATCCATTTTGACAACAGCTGAGAAGTGATGAATTACCATAGTTGTTTTCCTTCACAACAAACCTGAAGATTCTCAATTAGAGGTAACATAATGTTAGCTAGCGTATTAGCCCAGGTTAGCCCAGGTTAACTCTGAAAGCCATCAGCTAAATCATATAGCTAGCTCTATAGATTTTGGATACAGACTGTCAATCAATTTAGTTTATGCAATGGTAGTCACTGCTACACTGGTACTTTCAGCAGAGTATAGTGAATTGTTGTGTGTTTTGTTGTAGGTGGTACAGAATCTGATTCCACCAGCATGTGCTTCCAACCTCTAGCTCCGCACAAGGTGATGGCTAAGATAGCTCAAATTATAGTAAGCATTGCATTAGAAATAGAAATGCCCCAAATACCTCAATTTATAGTAAGCATTGCATTTGAAATAGAAATAACCCCAAATAGAAATTCTACCAAAGCAGGTGGTATGATGTACCTTC